>NW_017308029.1:87649-89987 GCF_000935625.1 Nanorana parkeri
CATGACCTACATGGCAGGTGTTGGCAGGTTGGCAGAGAGAGGAGGGAGAGACCAGCATACATACATTTGCAGATCTCCTTCTTGCTAAATGAACATGGAAGTGACAATGTTGTCATCACTTTTGGGTTCTGAGCCACAGAGGCCAGGGAAGAAGCTGATCAAGCACGGTCTGTGGTTGGTCAACTTCAATAGACTGCAAGGGTGACATTAGGGGTCTAACATTCCCAGATAATTTTTTGTACAAGTCATTCTGAATTGAGATAGCTGGTTGGATGACCAGTGAAACGTCTTCAAGCAAAATACAGCAAGTCCAGTTGCCTTGACTGATGTTTTACAGATATACCATGACCTGGATGAATGAGAACCTTCACTAACATATTGCGACTCTTCTTGAAGAGTTGTCACAGGAACAGGTGTCCCCTTCGGATGATTGTTTCCTCCCCTTTTTCTCCGGTGATTTCCCTTCTACATTTCCCACCACTACAAAATTAGCAAGCTGTAGCAATTAAGGTTTTATCATTCAGTAAAACATGTGACTGGTTCTGTTATATATTTATCTACTTATACACGGAGTGGCCAGATTATTATGACCACTTTTGTAGGCAAATTAGCTATAATTAGCTACAATTTGGCGCTGAAGTTGCTAGAGGGCCAGACCATTATAAATAGGGAAGTGGGTTGTTTACCACGACAGTAGAAGTGATTTGTTTCTGAAGATACGGGGAAACAACGCGATGTAACAGCCTTTGAACATGGGATGATTGTTGGCGCTCGGAGCCATGGAGCGAGTATCAGCAAAACAGCAGAATCTGTTAAATGTTCAAGGGCAGCTGTTGTTAAAGTGTTTAAAGACCGGACTGTCAGCCGAAAATCTGGGTCTGAACGTGCGAATTGTGGCCGTCAGCGACTAGTCAATGTTAGGGCAGAACGGGGGAGGGGCAAGACTGGGACAAGACAACAGAAGGGCAACAGTGCCGTGTCAGATTCCTCGCATCACCTTTCATCATCTCGTGGAGTCACGAGGCGGCCCAACATAGTCATCTCGTGGAGTCACGAGGCGGCCCAACGAAGTACTGATGGAGTGGTCATAATAATCTGGCCACTCAGTACAGTGTATATAGTAACAGTCTGTAAGTAAAAATAATAGACATTTTATTTTGTTACATTTTCAAATTAAAACATCTGTAATGTATTTGACCTTTTTAACACATTTGGTTCATAGACATTTTCTTTTCGGGATCCTAAAATATGGCTTTAAATAATTAAATAAATTCATGTTTGTGACAGATGTTCCGTGCTGTAAATGTGACAGAGTGTTGTAAACGTTGCGTGGAGGAAGATTGTCACTTTACCTCCCCGCGTCTTGGAAAAGCTTCTCTCAGAATTCTAAGTTTGGATCTTCTTCATTATTCAGCTGGACCAAGAAGAAAATACAACCTGGGCTCAGCTGATGGACTGGAAATGGCTGAGCACATATTTGGTGTTTTCAAACCCTGTGCTGATTTTAAGGTGGAAGATAAAATAAATAGTGAATGTAAACAGGCAATTGACATCAAATGTATTAGCAGGTAACTATTTCAAACTGATTTTCCAGTTGTGGTGTAACAAACACCCTGAAGATTTGATGTTATCTTTTGAAATAATTCAGGGTAAAATGGCAGGTCCTCTTGAGAGGCTTCCTGCTGACTTACTGATATCTATCTACCTTCTTCTAGCTCTACCCTGCCGGAGCGCTGAGGTTTATCTCTGTGTAAGCATCACGTTGGTCTGTGTCAGAGCTAACACAGGTTTAATGATCTTCTCCCCCTGCCCCACATGACCTTGTTGGAGCCTGGTAAATGGCCACTTACACTGATCAGCCACAACATTCTAACCACTGAGAGGTGAAGTGAATAATATACCGTATTTTTTGCTCCATAAGACGCACTTTTTTCCCCCCAAAAGGAGGGGGGAAATGTGCCTGCGTCTTATGGAGTGAATCCCGACGCCCGAGACATGCAGTTTCGGGCGCCGGGCGAGTAGTAGGAGCCACTGCTCGTTTAATACGAGTGATCTAATGAGATCACTTGTATTAAAACCGAGCAGCGGCGTCGATCGAGATCACCATAGAGCAGACGAAGAACGGACTTTCTTCGTCTGCTCTGTGTGATCACTGAGACCGTGGCGCTGTAATCACAGCGCCACCTGTCTCAGCGGTCACTAACTGCAGCTTCTGTCACAGCTTCTGTCATAGAAGCTGTGACAGAAGCTACAGTCTGTCGAGTGCTCCATAAGGCGCGCCGGACCTCCCTGCGTCCTATGGTCTGGTGCGTCTTATGGACCGCAAAATACGGTATAT
>NW_017308029.1:90025-102920 GCF_000935625.1 Nanorana parkeri
GCAGCAAGTGAACATTTTGTCCCTGAAGTCGATGTGTTGGAAGCAGAAAAAAATGGACAAGTGTGAGGATTCAAGTGACTTTGACAAGGACCAAATTGTGATGTCTAGCTGAATGGGTCAGAGCAACTCCAAAACTGCAGCTCCTGTGGGATGTTCCCGGTCTGCAGTGGTCAGGACCGACCAAAAGAGGTCTAAGGAAGGAAAACCAGTGAACCAGTGACAAGGGTCATAGGCGTCCAGGGCTCATTGATGCACGTGGGGAGCGAAGGCTGGCTCGTGTAGTCCAATCCAATAGAAGAGCTATTGTAGCTCAGATCACTAAAAAAGTTCATGCTGGTTCTGATAGAAAGGTGTCTGAACACACAGAGCATCGCAGTTTGTTGTGCATGGGGCTGCCCATGCTGACCCATGTCCACCTCCAAAAGCATCACACTGCCTCCGCCGGCTTGGCTTCTTCCCATAGAACATCCTGGTGCCATCTCTTCCCCAGGTAAGTGACACACATGCACGTGGCCATCCACAGGATGTAAAGGAAAACGTCATTCATCAGACCAGGCCACCTTCTTCCATTGCTCCGTGGTCCAGTTTTGATACTCACGTAGCCCTTTTCTTGAGGACACATCCATCTGGATTTTGTAACCTGACCTGACCTGACCTGACCTGGGGTCATTTTAAAGTGACATTAAACCCTCAGATTTTTTTACATAAAACAATACTGTAATGTGCGCCTTCCTGTAATCCATGGTTGTTTCCCTTCTCTTTGCTGCTCTTCCTTTTAAATCCTCATGTCTTCTCATGCTGGACAGAACTTCTGTTTTGCATCAGACTGCCTTGTCTCTGGAATGGATACACGGTGTCTGTGTGCAGGTTCACAACCTGAGCCAGCACTACAGGAAGAGGCACTCAGCTGCAAAGGGAAGTTCTCCCCCAGCATGAGAAGACATGAGGATTTAAAAGGAAGAGCAACAAAGAGAAGGGAAACAACCATGGATTACAGTAAGGCGCACATTACAGTATTGTTTTATGTTAAAAAATCTGAGGGTTTAATGTCACTTTAAGGATGTTTATCCCATCCTTAGTTTTTTTTTAAATCAGTATGCAAACAACCATTAGGTATTCAATCCATCATTTACAAGATGTGGCCACTGCGTCCTCTGCTGAATGCTTGCAGTGCATTTTACAGAAGAAAAAAAAGAAAGAAATACATTGCTAAGTACAGTAAACTGTTTACAGTGTCTAGCACGACGAGCGGATGCGAGAGTGTTTCGAAACTATTTCAGTGGCCCTCTTCAATAATTCACAAATCAATTAAAATGTCATTATCATTGTCCTTATACCACTTAGCCCATCTGATATTTAAAGGTCACTTGGCAACTATTTCAAAGGCGAGTTCTTATAGACAGACAGAAGAAGCGCATTCATCCTCTACTGTTACAGTGTGTCAGTGCAATTTATATCCCGGCTCACTTATACTCATCAATAACAACACTTTGGTGATAGATTTTTAATGGTTTGGTGTCTGTTTTAATGCGGTAAATGAGTGATGTGATGCTACTCTGCTTGAAATTTCCGTTGGTCAGGTGGGATAAGTATGGATGGAGGTTATGACTTTATCGTTTATGTAAAATAGATTTACAGAAATAAATCAATGCATAAGCTCTGACTAGCTATGAACGCAGTTTTTGAAAGATACTGGAAAATAAAAGCACAATTGTATTTATTTATTACAGGTATTTATATAGCACCGTCAATGTACGCAGTGCTTTTACATAGTGCACATTCACATCAGTCCCTGCCCTCAAGGAGCTTACAATCTAAGGCCCCTATCTCACATACATACAGGGCCGATTTAACCTTCCAGCGTGTCTTTGGAGTGTGGGAGGAAACCGGAGTACCCGGAGGATACACACACAAGAACAGGGAAAACATGCAAACTCCTTGCAGATAGTGCCTGGCTGGGATTCGTGCCTGGGACCCCCAGTGCTGCAAGGCAGAAGCGCTAACCACTATGCCACTGTGCTGCCCTGTATGTATTTTATGTTTTCATTTTCTACAGGATTCTCTTCCAGTTGGTCTCTTCTCCACTGCTGGATGGTCTACGATGGCTTTTCTCAACCAGGGCGCCATGGTACCCTGGTGTGCCTTTTGGCTTCTGTCTGTAGAGTTGCCTCAAATGTTTTTGCACAGCATCATTCCATAGTACAGGCATGCATCTGATGTGAAGTAGGAACTCTGAGGTGAGGGGGGTTCTGAAATGAAAGGGAAGGGGATTCTGATGTGAAGAGGGCTCTTGATGTGAAATAAGGGGTGTTTCTGATGTGAAGGGTGCTTAGCATTTAAAGCGAGATTCTGATGTGAAGGGGGCTCCTAATGTAAAGGGGAGGGGGGTGCTTTATTTATTGGGGGACTCTGATTTTAAAGGAGGGATTCTGATGTGAAGAGGGCTCTTGATGTGAAAGAAGGGGAGTTGCTGATGTGAAGGGTGCTTAGCATATAAAGCGAGATTCTGATGTGAAGGGGGACCCTAATGTAAAGGGGAGGGGGGTGCTTTATTTATTGGGGGACTCTGATTTTAAAGGAGGGATTCTGATGTGAATGAGGGGGGTTCTGATGTGAAAAGGGCTCTTGATGTGAAGGAAGGGGAGTTTCTGATGTGAAGGGTACTTATTGTATGAAGGGGACTCTGATTTGAAAGAAAGAGGCTCCTTATGTAAATAGGGGCACCTGATGTAAAGGGGGACTCTGATGTTAAATGATTCTGATGTGGCAAGGGGTTGCTCTGATGTGAAGGGGGGAACCCTAATTTTCTTGAATTCTTTTGTGTTAAAATTTCTATCAGACCACTATCTTGGATAAGGATCCGGTATGGATTTTGGAGGGGCCACATTTTAACATTTATTAGTTTTTTTTTACAATTTAGACTGGGATTCCCTCGAGATTTTGCATGCTATTAAAGGGTGCCATGACTTAAAGAAGGTTGAGAAATGCTGGTCTATGATAATGCAGAGAACAACACCAACATGATGACCCCGGTGCCACTCTCTGCATTGATACACTGCATGTGCAGGATACCATAGTGACGCCCTCTACACTCAGTATGTCCCCAGTCTTCAGGATTGAATGAACCTGGGCTTGGGAGAGATTTCCCCTCACTTCCTGTCCTGCTGATAACAGTTTCACCAGACAGGAAGTGAAGGAGTGTCTGTAACAGGGCAGATACAATAAATAATAAAATGTCTGTATTTATTTCTAGCTCTGTTGCCGTTGGAGAGTTCTGCCTACTTCCTGCCTCGTGAGCAAAGGAAATCTCTCTGACAAAGACCAGACTAGCAGTAAAGACCTGACAAGGGTCATCAATAGGGATGCACAGATACCGTTTTTTCTGTATTTTCCGATATTTTTTTTTGGTACTCGCCGATACTGAGTACCTGTGCCGTGTGCCCCGATTATCAGGAAGTCTAGCACCGGATTATGACCCATTGCCCGGCTTCCTGTTTGCCTGTGAAGCCGGTGTTCTAGCAAAAGAACACCGGCTTCACTTGCAGAGGTTTCCTGACCAATCAGGAAGCTGGGACACAAGTCATGTTGCCCGACACCCTGATTGCTAGGACGCCAGCTTCACTTGTTCCTAGGCAGCCTGGCTTCCTGACTAAAAGCCTACCAATGCGGCTTCCTGATTGGAAAGGAATGTGAAACAGAAAAAAACAACAGAGTCTGAGGCGCGGCTGCCCTTGGAGATTTGGACAGGTGAAAGTATAGTGAGAGTTAAATGGGCTAAGGCATGCAGGTAAATGCTGTCCGGGAAGCGATTTTTGTTGATATTTTTCCTCCCGCAAAGTGATCAATATCAGGGGTGGAGGGAGAAAAAAAAACCAAAAACAAAAGAGGTGCACCTGAAATGGAGGCGCGTAGAACGGTGTGTGGTGTATATATCAACTCACCGCAAGGTTCTTTAGGAAGCGTAGTCATCGACGACGGGATTCCTGTTGGGGGTAGCGTCCGGCGGTTTCTTCCGGGACTGGATGCAGGGACTTCAGATGCCGGGTCGAGGTGCGATTACATCAGATGTCTGCGTATGGGACGTGCTGCTGGGCTGCTGGACTGCTGGGCTGGGTTGTGATGGATCGGGTCACGCTGTTTAGGCGGAGCGTTGGGATAGCGAAGGCAGGATGTCAGCAGCGATGGTGTGGTCTCTGGACTGATCCTCTAGGCGGCTGATTTCGGGGTCCTGATTGGAGGTGCTGATGACCGGAGCTGCAGGGTGATGTGGTGCCGGCGGGAGGGCTGCCGGTGTTGTGCTTGGAGGGCCGTGAGGTGATCCTCTCAGTGGCGGTTCCAGTGGCCAGAGTAGGAGGGCGACGTGGTGCCGACCGGAGATCCGAGAGGCGGAGGAGCTGCCGGGATGTCACAACGGACGGCTGTAGACGGAAGTGTTGTCTGTGGGGAGGGTGTGTCTCTGATGTCCAATGGGAGCCAAGGTAGAGTCCCAATGAGACAGGCGTGGGTGTTGTGGCAAGAGCCGTGTGTCAGATGCTGCGGATGGAACGGGCAGTGGAGCGCGGTCTCCAGGGGTGGATGCCCGCACCGTACCCGTGTTGATAAGGAGTGTTCCGAACACTCAAAAAGGAATCCCGTCGTCGATGACTACACTTCCTAAAGAACCTTGCGGTGAGTTGATATATACACCACACACCGTTCTACTCGTCTCCATTTCATGTGCACCTCTTTTGTTTTTGTTTTTATTTTCTCCCTCCACCCCTGATATTGATCACTTTGCTGGAGGAAAAATATCAACAAAAATCGCTTCCCGGGCAGCATTTACCTGCATGCCTTAGCCCATTTAACTCTCACTATACTTTCACCTGTCCAAATCTCCAAGGGCAGTCGCGCCTCAGACTCTGTTGTTTTTTTCTGTTTCACACCCATACCAAGTGGACACCCCGGTCCATTTTGATCTGAAGCCGCACGCCACCCCCACCTCTACACCATCCTCCCCCACACAGCCCCCACTCAACCAAAAGTTCTGAGAAAGTCAGACCCTCAGGAGAGCGCTGTCACACAGGACTTGTATCCTCATTTTTTTCTGATTGGAAAGGAAGCCGTCTCCAGGCTCCCTCGGCACTGCCGGTCAGAGTGAGATCTCCCTCTGACTGGAAGTTGCACTATTGGAGGTAAGTATCGGAGCATTTGGGCAAGTACGAGTACTCGCATCCCTAGTCATAACCCTTCCCCCACTCTATCCAAAGCGAAGAAACAAAGTAGCTGCATGTACACTTCAGAATATACCGCTTTTGTAACTTTTCATTAATCAATTGTAACATTTAAACAAAATGAAAACATAATTGCTCTGTCATGTTCAATTCATATACAAGTACCGTTCGGATTTATGACTTGCCACCGACTCACGCTCGGTTAACTTCTGCCTAGATTTCTGATTTAATTAAACTGATTATTGCGCGGCCTACTTTAAATTTCCCTTTAGACGTTATTAACGCCCCAAGAAAATCACAGTAATAATATTAGTGATAATGTTTTAAATCACATTAAATACCAATAGCTCCGGCACAGTTACTGTACGGTCTTTGCTGACAATTAACTCCCTCATGTCATAAAAATCACTTATTCTGCTGGGTAGGCAAATTAAAATAGTTAAAACAAATTTAGTACAAAAAGAAGAAAAAAAAAGAAAATAATCCGCGGTGTCTATTTCAATTTTGTATTAAAATGGCTGACTACTTCAAGCGTCAGCATTTGCAGGCTCCCAAATGTAATATCTGAATCCTGAGAGGTTAGAGGAAAATGGCCGATTTTTAAAGCCGAAACTACGAGAAACGAGTGATTAAAAATAATTGAAACTAACCTAACTATGTAAATAAAGGATATTTTACTGAAGAGAAACAGAAATGTACTATCTGCAATATCGCTAACAGTCAGTTCTGAGCGGAGTTAAAATTAAATTAGATTTTTCAAATGTAGCTCACAAGGAGAAGTGAACCAATCCGTGCAAGTCACAGTCAGGGTTTTACCAGTTTCTCTGTATAGCTCACCTTGTCAGTTGTCATGGGGTTCAGCAGAACCTCTATAATGCCAACGTCAACAGACAACAAGCAAAGTGTTAGGATCCAGAGCACCTCCAGAGGGCGCTGGAGCTAGGTCTTGCAGTTCCTGTGCTCACCTGCAGGTGTCTCCTAGCTGCCAGCCATTATCCTCCGCCTGGTGCTTCCTGTGAGGGTATTTAAACCCTCCCTGCAGTCAGGACTGTGGCTCAGCATCCTGTTGTTATTTCCTGTGTATCCTGAGTCCCAAGTCCTGATACCTGCGTTCAACGCTCTACGAACGCTCTACAAAACGCTCAAACATGAAAATCCCATTGTTTTCTATGGGTATGGTTCACACCTTGCCATATTTCAGCCCGTCTGAACGCGCTACAAAACGGCCTACGCCTGAAAAGGTACATGAGCATCTTTGTGGCGTTTTTGTCACGCGTTTCCATTGGGATACAGCCAAGTAGCCCTTGGAAACGCGTGTTTGTCACGCGTTTTTTTTAACCGCGAATCGCGGTAAAAACGCGCGGCAAACGCACATATTCGATACGCCTAGGTGTGAACAGAGCCTTAAGCTATTTGCTCCTGTTATATGTTGTAGGTGTTGGTGCTTATGATTAGTTGGGGTCACGTTACTTTTTCATGTTTGCTTTTGGGTGTTTTATTTGGTTGTGCTGTTTACAATAAACTGTATATAACACATTTGCCTTGTCCAGCGTGGTCATACGTGTTTGGTCTTCCCGTGTGGGTACCTGCATGCGGTGTGTGGACACCTGTGCACGGTACTGTGACACAAATGTTATGTGCAATAGTGATACAAGTTTTTAAACAGAAGAGCATACCCAGAACCCACAGGAACTACGTCAACTGATGATGATAGCCATAATGTCAGGGGCTAGGGAAGAAGGTAATAAAGTGAGCCCACTCTGAGGGAATGGGCAGGCTCAGTACGAGTAAAAATGTATGGAAAATATTCGACTGAGTGGTGATCTGCTGGAATGGAGTGATCAAGTGGAGAGGATGCCAGAGGAACATATGGGGCGCACGGGGAGAGGAGAAGCTGAGGAAGTCGGTGATTTTATGATGATAACAATGAATCTAGGTAAAATGTTCAAATAGAGACTAGTTGACTGTATCATTGTCTCCTTGGATAAGTTAGGTGGCGACCAAGCGGTAGATGTTCCTTAGGGGAAAGCACCCTAAGATATAGAGAAGGATGGAGGGGAAGACAGTATAGCAAAGAAAAGGGGGGAGGGGAGGGAGAGCGAGTAGGCGCCAAGATGGGCCACTTGCTCTTGCCCGTGCCACCCTAGAACACTCCACTATTAAATACAATGATGGAGACACCACGCAGTATAAACCCTACCGCGGGGTCGCACTAAAAAATGTACCTTAGGATAGGATATGCAATGTTCAATAGATCCAGCAGGATTATGTATATGCGAAGTTGTTGGAAAAAAGAAAAATGGAAAACTGTTGATGATGCCATGCAAAACATGTTGTAAACACTCGTTGAAATTGTCAACACAATAAAAATGTCTTTGAAAAAAAAAAAAAACAGAAGAGCAGAGCAACGGCAAACAACCAGATTGTCACGTACCTTTCGGAGCTTGAAGTGACGAGGGAGGCCACTCTTGCAACTCCGGTCCCGAGACACCTGGGTAATGGAACAGTTAAGTCAGGGCACAGAGGGGCAGAAGTGCCTGAAGACTGGCGACAGAATAGCAGTCCTAAATCATCACTGTAGAGCAGCAGACAACGCAGGGTATGCACGCCTGGGATGCAGATCAGGTGGTAACAAAGTCAGAAGCAGCCCTGAGTAGGAATCAAGAGCCAATGCCGTACAGGGTTGCCCCCTTTTCTTCAAGCGTAACCCGAACACTGCAGCAACGTGCGGACATTTTTTGGAGGAGAATGAGTCATGGCTTCTTCATATGTAAATATCACAGTTGAGACTATTTTCGGGGGGGGGGTGGGGGGGGGGGCAGTAGCCCCTATGTTAATTTTGGTTGCCCTTGTCTGCCTGACATCTTTTGTCCGGTTTTCTGCTGCCATGAAACCCGGACACAGCATTCAAAACCCCGGACTGTTCGGGTGTATCCTGGACAGGTGGCAACCCTAATGCCGTACCAGGGAGCAGATGAAATCATAGGAGAGGAGCAGGCCAAGGTCAATACCAGCAGGGCAGCGCGGTACAGGAACAGCAGGCAGAAGAGGCGTCAGGAACAATCTGGGGTCAAGGGTGCCTGAGAACAGCACAAGGGCCAGGATAGCCGTGTCAAATAACAGGAACAATATCCTGGATCTTGATAGCAGAAAGCTGACTATCATCTAGCACTGAGCATCAGGGAGACACAGCTTAAAAAGCCCGTCTGGCTCCAGAATCTGTAGTGTGCGTGCATGTGTGCTCATCTATCCAGAGATTTCCATAATAGAAGTCACCAGCACTCGAAGATATGTGCAAGAAGTAAAGCACTTTTTATTCAATCGTCACCTGCGTCAAACAGCCAACGTTTCGGGGCCACGCAGGGTCCCTTCTTCTGGGCGACATAGTGACCCTGCTTGGCCTCGAAACGTTGGCTGTTTGACGCATGTGACGATTGAATAAAAAGTGCTTTACTTCTTGCACATATCTTCGAGTGCTGGTGACTTCTATTATGGAGTGTATCTGACACGGCGCCATCCGTGTTGTCACTTCAAACACCAACCTCTCATCCAAGGTCTGTACGCAGTATGGAGTGCAGGTGACTTCGTATTATTGATTCTATCCAGAGATGCATACACAGGCCTGACTCCATGGGTCAAACCGTGCCCATGCTCATGCGCAGATGCTGGCGCAACACTACCTTCACAGACTCTGCACCAAACTGAGAGACAGAAGCATTGTCAGATGAAAAAGTGGTTGAGGCAAAAAGCTGGTCACACAGGCTGGAGATTGAGGCATATGGCAGACAGAGTCCAGGAAACAAATCAAAACACAGTAACCAACTTAAAGCAGACAAAGTAAACCTGTTGTTCGGGCACTGGGTGGAAGTTCACTATATATTAGAGCTGTGGAAATGAAAGATTCATTTCTCCATTAATCGTTAAACTTTTTGATCGATTAAAATTATTTGGATCGCTAATGAAAACACTCACCTCTCCGCCGGCTTCCGGGAGTCCCGTCGGCGATCCAGTGACGGCACGGACATCGACGTCACCAGAGTCCGGTGACGTCGATGTCCGTGACGGCTAACGAAGGGAAGGGGGAGGAGTCCGGTGACGTCGATGTCCGTGACGGCTAACGAAGGGAAGGGGGAGGAGTCCGGTGACGTCGATGTCCGTGACGGCTAACGAAGGGAAGGGGGGGGGGTCGGGAAGGGAAGGGGGAGGAGTCCGGTGACGTCGATGTCCGTGACGGCTAACGAAGGGAAGGGGGAGGAGTCCGGTGACGTCGATGTCCGTGACATCACCGGACTCCTCCCACCTTCGTTAGCCGACGGAGCCACTTGGGCCGGCAATTTTGCCCAAGAAACTTTCTGCACGAGCGCCAGCCAAGGCATTGGCCTATACACATACAGCACAGCGATGAAGTAATAAAGTGAACTAGGATCACACTAATCCAGCACGTTATTATTCTGAGTTGCCCCACTCAAGCGGCGGCCATATTGAGTGGGGCGCGTGAGATTAATAACGTGCTGGATTAGTGTGATCCTAGTTCATTTTATTACTTCATTGCTGTGCTGTATGTGTATAGGGCAATGTAGTTGGATCTGAATGTGCGTTATAATTATTAGAAATTAATCGATTAAGAAAAATTTCGATTAATCGAACATGAAAATTTTAATCATTACCAGCCCTATTATATAGGTAATTAATGAGGTTCTTGTGTCAGATGCAGTATAACCTTGCTGCATTGCACAATAGCGACCACCGGGAAGGGGCCCTAGACAGGTTCACTTTGAAACTCATCTCTACTAAATGTTTTTTAATTCCCCTCCACCTCCCATACCAATAAAAAAAAAAATCCCGCACTCTCTATGCTTCTACACTGCACTATTCTTCCTATATTATCTATCTATCTATCTATCTATCTATCTATCTATCTATCTATCTATCTATCTATCTGTCTTCTGTCTATCTATCTATCTATCTATCTATCTATCTATCTATCTATCTATCTATCTATCTTCTATCTATCTTCTATCTATCTTCTATCTGTCTATCTTCTATCTATCTATCTATCTATCTATCTATCTCTCTATCTATCATAATTCATATTCCCAGCACCGCACAACCACCTGTATTTTGTTATTTTATTTATTTTCATTTATATATTTTTAGGAAATCTTCTGGTTGGTCTCTGGACTTCCTCTTCTCCTGAGTATTTGTTTTTCCTGAGGTCCTAAGAAGCAAGCAGTTTCGGTAGAACTCTCTGTCCTCTTATGATATTACAGATCTCTGACATCTTCCACATTGAAGTGTTTTCCGTGTTTGTCGCTCTGCATCTAACAACGCCTCTGAAAGCAGTTCCGGATTCCGGCTTGTTCTCTGTCTCTTGGAAACACTTGACGACACTTAGCGCAGATCAGCAGCATCCATCGACATGAACATGTCAGCGAGGAACGAGAGCCAGACCGTGTCTGCGGAGAGGAACACGGAATGTTACTTATGTGAAGTGCCGTACAGACACGGTGTCACCCGCAGCGACATGCCGAGCAGCGTTGTACCGCTACCGCATGACCACCGCAGAGGAGCAAGGGACGATTTAGAGGGATTGCCGACTCGGTTTTCATTAAATCATTGAGCTCTTAATTAAATATATTATAAATTCAATGCGTTTCACAGTGCTGAACAAAACTTCACACACACGGCCATCCACATGATGTAAAAGAAAATGTGATTCATCAGACCAGGCCGCCTTCTTCCATTGCTCCGTGGTCCAGTTCTGATGCTCACGTGCCCATTGTAGATGCTTTTGGAGGCGAACACAGGTCAGCATGGGCAGCCCCATACGCAACAAACTGTGATGCTCTCTGAGTGCAGACACCTTTCTATCAGAACCAACATTCACTTTATCAGCAATCTGAGCTCCAGTATCTCTTCTATTGGATCGGACTACACGGGCCGCCCTTCCCTCCCCACGTGCATCAATGAGCATTGGCCACCCATGACCCTGTCACCGGCTCACCAGTTTTCCTTCCCTGGATCACTTTTGTTCGGTCCTGACCACTGCAGACCGGGAACATCCCACAGGAGCTGCAGTTTTGGAGTTGCTCTGACCCAGTCATCTAGCCGTCACAATTTGGTCCTCGTCAAAGTCGCTCAAATCCTCCCACGTGTCCATTATATCTGCTCCCAACACATCAAATTCAGGGACAAAATGTTCACTTCCTGCCTAATATATCCCCCCCCCACTTCCAACACACTTCCAGGTGCCATTGTAACCAGACAATCAATGTTATTCACTTCACCTCTCACAATGTTGTGGCTGATTGTTGTATATTTGGGTTTCTTCTGTGTATTTCCCTGTGTGTCTGCAGTTCAGCTTTACATTTTTGGTTTGGTAGTTATAGTTAAAAAAAAGATTGTATTATTTTAGGTAAACATTTATTTTATTGAGTGAACTCTGCTCCTATGAATTAGCCCCGCGTACTTCATGTCATCATCCGTTCATTCGATGGCAGGTGCATTTCGATGTCCTCTGTATTTTTGTGATGCCGCATATCGTGTATTGTCCTTTTTCTTAGGCACGAAGAATGATAAACCTTCACAAACCCACACACAGGAATAAACCGTCACAAACATAAATAATATCTTTCCTTAGTAACATCGCATTTCTTTCATTTACATTAGTTAGAACTTCCTAATCCGTTAATTTGATATATTAGAGGCTGAAAATGATCCGTTTACTCTGTTACTGCGGCAATTATTCACTAACTATATCTAAGGCAATCGTTTATTCTTGTTGATACCATAAAGTGTGTTTACCTCTCCCGTGTACATCCAAACAATCTTTATTAAGTAGGATAGTTCATCAGTTATCACAAACCACATTAAACTTTCCAATCTCCTGTGGAAGCATTTATTACACATAAATAATGCATTTGTCCCCGATCAAAAATTCACGTTTTGCAATAATCCGCAGAACAAGAAGAGTTTCGACTTTTTCCGCTAATTATAATTTTAATGTGCAAAAATTACAATCCCACATTACTGGGGGCCATCTACTGACTTCATTAAATGCTAATGATTATTTTTTTTATAAAACTGGTTACAGAATGTAATAAAACATTCTAGCTGTTAATAATAATAAAATACAATTAAATAGTTTAAATACATAAATAAAAAAAATTATGTATTCAGTTATAAAAATTCCCAGATTTTTTTCTATCATTATTATTAATTTTATTATACAGGATTTATATACTGATTGGCCAGATTATTATGACCACCCCATCAGTACTTCGTTGGGCCGCCCCTCGTGACTCCACGAGATGTTGAAAGGTGATGCGAGGAATCTGACACGGCACTGTTGCCCTTCTGTTGTCTTGTACCAGTCTTGCCCCTCCCCCGTTCTGCCCTAACATTGACTAGTCGCTGACGGCCACAATTCGCACGTTCAGACCCAGATTTTCGGCTGACAGTCCGGTCTTTAAACACTTTAACAACAGCTGCTCTTGAACATTTAACGAATTCTGCTGTTTTGCTGATACTCGCTCCATGGCTCCGAGCGCCAACAATCATCCCGCGTTCAAAGGCTGTTAAATCGCGTTGTTTCCCCGTATCTTCAGAAACAAATCACTTCTACTGTCGTGGTAACCAACCTGCTTCCCTATTTATAATGGTCTGGCCCTCTAGCAACTTCAGCG
>NW_017308029.1:103265-113931 GCF_000935625.1 Nanorana parkeri
CGAGTGGCTCTGTCGGCTAACGAAGGGAAGGGGGGAGGAGTCGGGGGATGTAGTTGTCCGTGATGGGTAACAAAAGGAAGGAGGGAGGAGTCAGTTGAAGTTGATGTCCATGACGTCACCGGACTCCTCCCCCTTCCCTTCGTTACCTGAACGAAATCACTTGGGCCGGTGAGTCTCCTGGTTCATGAGTGCATCGGATGTGAAAACAAAAGAGAGAAACAAGAGGGCGCAAAACTAGGTCAGCTGACTGCCTGGACCGAACATATCAGGGAAGGTGACAGGAACAATACATATATATGTATAATGTACTTACTTATGTGGGTCTTGGAACCAGATGTGAACCGGCCTGTGAGGAGGATCAGGATGTCCAGAATGTATGTTGAATGTCGGCTGATATATTGCTTGAGGCTGCCGCCATTGTTCTAACTGCCGCCTCTTGTTGTTCTAACAAGGCTGGTTAGACCCCACAGACCCCTGCTACCCTGGTTAGGCCCCCTCAAAGCTCTGGTGAGACCCCCCTCTGTATGTGCATTATAATTAATCGAAATTAATCGATTAAAAAAAAGTTAGATTAATCGAACAGGAAAATTTTAATCATTACCAGCCCTACATTATTATTATTATTATTTAGATTTGCACTGCCAATGGCCATCTTCACAGAAGATCCTCAACCTGAGATAAGGCTGGAATGTGCATACATGTATGTAGTAAATATCGCCCAGCTCAAGCCAGGCCACAGTGGTGGAAATAGCAGAGTTCCTGAGTCTCAAGTCAATAACTGCATAAAAATTTGGACTTTCGCATGTGGGTGTCAAACGGGCACTTGCCTTCTAATACCTTTGGTGGGGTTACAGATTTACTTCAAAGAGAACCAGTATGCCTGTGCTTCAGACGTGTGAAGTTTGTCAAACACTTTTTAGCCCGTCTCGTCTACATAATGTTAAAAGGGATCTGGCAGTGCTGTTCCCCAGCAAGTGATCTCAGCGTGTGGTAGAAAAATGTTTTTTGTGTTGTTGTTGAAGGTAACAGATTATGCCGGCGGCTAGGATCAAAGCAGATACTTCTTACCTTTGTGGATACAAAATGAGGGACATTTCTGCTAAGTTATTCTGTATGTGTCTGTAATGTCCACAGCTGTGATGCTTTCAAGACTGTAAACAGCCGGGCTTCGGGCATAAATTCTCATAGACGGTTTGCTTCTGCAGAACGTGTCTGTAGATTGTTTTTGCTTATTTCATGTTTTAGCTACAGTTTACTTCTTTGAGTTAAAGGAGAACTATGAGGTGAGTGCTTTTCACTCATCCTCATAGTTCTAGCCGACCTGTGACAATGAAACTGTCACAGGTCGGCTCAGTAGATCGGGAAGTGAGCGAACGCATTCTCGGTCCTCGAACTGGATTCCCCCCTACCCTTAGGAGAACAATGGGGAAAAGCCCTAACCCCATACTTCTCCTTTAAATCTCTGGATATTTTCAGATAATGGCTGTCACACAGCCAATGTTAGTTATAGACCTCAGATAGTAGTTGGACATTGAGGCAGAATCCAACCATCAGAAGCCTGTTTTTTACAGGAAGCTGGTTCATCCATAAAAACTCCAACCATGAAAATTCAAGCAGGGGAATTTATCAAAGCAATTGCGGGAGTTTTAGCCTCTTAGATATTTTTTTTTAATGTGCAAATCTGTCTTTTATCATGTGCCCCTGTTTTCCCCTGAGCTTGCCCTACTTTTTCAACTGCACGTTGTTTGCACCTGTTTTCATCTGCACTTGTTCTAGGACTGTATGAAACTGGAGCATCACCTAAGAACACAATCACAACTAGAAGTCCCCATGACCACTTCTTCAAGAAGCGACAGTTAAGCTTTTTGCCTGAAGTTATGAGTCTTCTTTCCTGGAGTCTATTAAACCTAATTTATGAACAACATTACACTCGCATCATAAATCTGGTGCAAATATATTCTGTGCAAGTCCAAACACTCGCAATTGCTATGATAAAATCCCCCCAAGTTGTCCAAGCGTTCATGGAAGAGAAAGGTGGAGGCAGATACAACCAACATTGGGTTATCACTGTAATAACAACAGCAGCCAGGTTTTAAAGCAGACCTTTACACTCAAAAATTTAATGATATCAATGCATACCTCTGTGTATGATGAAGGGGTAGTAGTTTGCTTGTGTCTCTAAATTACCACTGTGGTGGCTATGAGAAAGAACCTAAGCAGGCCTTTCTTAGCTAAAGCTCTAAGTGCTGACAGTACGAGAGAGTAGGGTATGTTGTGGAGATGGTCATCCTTTCGAAGAGGTACGGTGAACACATGTGTCAATAATCGTAGACCAAAATGTAGCGAGCGCTGGGCTTGCCCATTGTGCGTTGTGAGGGTGAAAGGCTATAGCCGGATGTTCACGCGCTACGGCGCATGCACGGGTCCTGTACCATCGGAAAAATGAGCTGACACGCATGCGCACACAACGTAACAGACGTGCTAACGTGGCACACAGGAAGTGACAAGTCTTTCTCAGATTGATGACCGTATAAAAACTAGACAGTTCCATTGATCAGTGCTGTATAGTCTTTCAGCTTATGTTCCTGTGTCCTGTGTTTCTGCTGGATTGATCTGGATTGCGTTGACTACGATTGATTGCTCCCAGCCTTGACCCTGGATTCTGCCTCTGCCTGCTCCCTTTGTACTATGCTGACCGTCTGGCTTCGAACCCTGGCTTGCTTGACCTCTCTTCAGTCTTTCTCCGACCACGCTGATCCATCAGCTGGTTTCCAGTCCTGCCAACCTTCCCAGGGAACCTGTTGCTGGATGTTTGCCAGACACTGGGCCAGAACATCTTGGCACCCCTGCTACTCTCAGTCTGCTTGCTCCCTGTTCCGACTTCCAGGTGGAAGAGAGACAAGAGCTACAAGGGAGGCCTCCTCAACCAATCTTTCGCAAAACTGAAACATTGCCAGCTAAGGATATTGAGCTTTCTGTTGACCATTGTCAAGGAAAATCCAAAATTGTGAGGAAAAAAATCTTCCAATTTCCAAGGACTTCCAAGGAATTGTCTTCATTTTGAACATATTTCCTCTCACTTCCCGTTGTGTTGACATGACAGGAAGTGAAAGATCCTCCAATAGGACATAGCAATAGACAACCCACAAAATAAAAAATACATGGATTGGTCACCACAGAGTCCAGACCTTAACCCCATTGAGAATCTTTGGCATGTGCTGAAGAAGCCATTGCACAGTGGTCCAACTCTTACATGATCTTGGAGAAAAATGAATGCAGCCCTGGATGGAAATAAATGTACATTGTATAAGATTATCGAAACAACGCCACGGGGAATGTGTGCCGTAATAGAAGCTAAAGGTGGTCCAACGAAGGCAGTGTACTTAAACTTTCTGATGAAGAAACCCCCAACCAACCCAACTGTATTGCTTTAGTTTTTGGACTTTATTTCTTTCTAAAATCACCTGCCGTGCCATTGATCAAGCAGTTTACTTTTACAGCCATGTCGTCGCTCCTGTCCCACTACTACGGTGACAAATAAGGCCGGGTTATGCAAGCAACATCCCCCATATGTGCACAAGATATCTGTTTAAACTCCCTATTATGCCGCAGTCTGGTACTCTATTAAATATAGATTACAGAGTGTTGCATAAATGAATATCAAGTGCGTCGTCCCATCGTCAATATGAGTATAAATGCAAATAATGACTTCCAGCTCAAGAAAAAAGAGATCAGGTCGAGTTGTAATTACATTTTTGTCTTGTTTTATGCCTCTCAAACTCAGCGACATAGATCACCGCTTCTGAGAGCACGCTTTGTACTTTAGGAGTTGGTGATAAACATTTAGATAAAAATAGGCAAGCATTGTGCGCCGAAAGAACGGTGTGAGTTTCTCTGTGATAAAAAAAACGGCGAGGCAGTTATACGTCAAGAGGAGCTGAATTTCTCCCAAGCAAAAAAAGGAACATAAGAGAATGATATTTTTTTTTTTTAATATGTGTTTTTCAGTAGTAAACTCTGTTTTTTTTGTTGTTTACTTTTATAAGATTATTTAATTCTAATTCAGAAAAATTGGTACCCATAATGGTACAAATCCATAGAAAATTCACAATTCCAAAGACAACAAACAAAATAAATATTATTATTAATGTATTATTATTATTATTATAAATAATAATAATAATAATAGTAGTAGTAGTAGTATATAGATATTATTCTTATTATTAATATTAATAGTATTATTACAATGTAGTAATATGGGAGGATAATAATAATAATAATAAATATTTGAAGCAGAACTCCAGCAGACAGCTAAATAATTTTTTTTCTCTGCTGCATTTCATTCACAGGTCTTGTCCCTCCCCCAGCCTGTAATTAAAGGAGAAGCAGCAGATTGATAAGTTCATCTCTACTCCTATCAGCCAATTTACCCCTTTGCCTTTTTTCTTCCTATTATTAGGATTTTTTTTTGGCTTTCATTTTATTTTGTGGTTGATCCAATCAGCTAAATGTAATCGCCGACCTCAAATCAACCACAGTCCTTTTTTTTTCTGCTGCAAGGCTTCCCTTTTTTTGGTGTTTATTTATTTCAAGGGGTTTTTTTTATGTTTATATGGCGTATTTTAGGTTAAAGAGGTTTTTTTTGTTTTTTTGCAGGAAGTGTTCCTATATTGTACTGTTTAATGGTAATAGCTTTAAGACACCGCCAATGATTTTATTTAAAGGATTTCCGTATGTTTAATGGTGCCTTCAAAGCTGAATGAAAAGGACCTCTCCCTGATGTACGGTACTTTTCTTTCTTAATTGTTTTGTATTAATTGGTACGTCTACTATGACAGTGCCCATCTTACCATTCCTTATTGAACAGTAGTTTGCTTATTGGCCCTAATTATGCCCAAAATTTAATAACAGGATAACCCCACATAGACGTCAATGGGATCCTAAGTTTAGGCTCGGCACAATTCAAACGGGATTCATCAAAACCTTGGTCAAACCCAGGCAGAATCATTAGGGTTAAATATTTTATTCTCTCTCTCTCTCTCTTTTTATCCTCCTCTCTCTCTTTATCCTTCTCTCTCTCTCATTATCCTCCTCTCTCTCATTATCCTCCTCTCTCTTTATCCTTCTCTCTCTCTCTCTCTTTATCCTTCTCTCTCTCTCTCTCTTTATCCTTCTCTCTCTCTCTCTCTTTATCCTTCTCTCTCTCTCTCTCTTTATCCTTCTCTCTCTCTCTCTCTTTATCCTTCTCTCTCTCTCTCTCTTTATCCTTCTCTCTCTCTCTTTATCCTTCTCTCTCTCTCATTATCCTCCTCTCTCTTTATCCTCCTCTCTCTTTATCCTCCTCTCTCTCTCTCTTTATCCTTCTCTCTCTCTTTCTTTACCTTCCTCTCTCTCTTTATCCTCCTCTCCCTCTCTCTCTCTCTCTTTATCCTTCTCTCTCTCTCTTTATCCTCCTCTCTCTCTTTATCCTCCTCTCTCTCTTTATCCTCCCCTCTCTCTCATTATCCTCCTCTATCTCTCATGATCCTCTTCTCTCTCTCTTTATCCTCCTCCTCTCTCTCTTTATCCTTCTCTCTCTTTATCCTCCTTTCTCTCTTTATCCTCATCTCTCTCATTATCCTCCTCTCTCTCTCTTTATCCGCCTCTCTCTCTCTCTCCTCCTCTCTCAATTCAATTCAAATAAGCTTTATTGGCAGGACCAAATATTCCTCTCTCTCTCTATCATTCTCTCTCTCTCCTGGCTGTCTCTCCTCTCTCTCTCTCTCTCTCTCTCTTTATGCTTCTCTCTCTCTCTCTCTTTATCCTCCTCTCTCTCATTATCCTCTCTCTCATTATCCTCCTCTCTCTCTCTCTTTATCCTTCTCTCTCTCTCTCTTTATCCTTCTCTCTCTCTTTATCCTCCTCTCTCTCTCTCTCTCTCTCTTTCTCTCTCTCTCTTTATCCACTCCTCTCTCTCTCATTATCCTCTCTCTCATTATCCTCCTCTCTCTCTCTCTCTCTCTCTCTCTCTCTCTCTCTCTCTCTCTCTCTCTCTCTCTCTCTCTCTCTCTCTCTCTCTCTCTCTCTCTCTCTCTCTCTCTCTCTCTCTCTCTCTCTCTCTCTCTCTCTCTCTCTCTCTCTCTCTCTCTCTCTCTCTCTCTCTCTCTCTCTCTCTCTCTCTCTCTCTCTCTCTCTCTCTCTCTCTCTCTCTCTCTCTCTCTCTCTCTCTCTCTCTCTCTCTCTCTCTCTCTCTCTCTCTCTCTCTCTCTCTCTCTCTCTCTCTCTCTCTCTCTCTCTCTCTCTCTCTCTCTCTCTCTCTCTCTCTCTCTCTCTCTCTCTCTCTCTCTCTCTCTCTCTCTCTCTCTCTCTCTCTCTCTCTCTCTCTCTCTCTCTCTCTCTCTCTCTCTCTCTCTCTCTCTCTCTCTCTCTCTCTCTCTCTCTCTCTCTCTCTCTCTCTCTCTCTCTCTCTCTCTCTCTCTCTCTCTCTCTCTCTCTCTCTCTCTCTCTCTCTCTCTCTCTCTCTCTCTCTCTCTCTCTCTCTCTCTCTCTCTCTCTCTCTCTCTCTCTCTCTCTCTCTCTCTCTCTCTCTCTCTCTCTCTTTCTCTCTCTCTCTTTATCCTCCTCTCTCTCTGTATCCTCCTCTCTCTCTGTGTCCTCCTCTCTCTCTCTCTTGATCCTTCTCTCTCTTTATCCTCCTCTCTCTCTCTGTATCCTCCTCTCTCTCTTTATCCTACTCTCTATCTTAATGCTTCTCTCTCTCTCTCTCTCTCTCTCATATTGCCCCCGTCTTTACCAAAGCCATAAGATGTTGCTGTTCTATCTTGGAAAATCCTTTTCTGTTGCAGCATTAAGTAGCCCCGTGCTTGCACAGATGGATCAGCTTCCATTTTTCAAATTTTACTTATAACTCCTCAATCTAGTCCGGGTCGATGTGATGGGATCCGATCCGCTCCCAATCATCTTTCTCGTGACATGACTTGACATGGGCAGGACACATTGACAGGCTTGATTTAAATCACGAGAGGTATATTTTGCTTTCATCTTGCCGTGGGCAGATTGATTGGTCATAGACTCACAGCTTAGCCTGGCAGAGCTGTTAATCTCTCCGGATGTCATCGTGGAAGGGAGTGAAATGTATGGCGGCGAGGGCTCCGGGAGCAGCGACGTATCACATGGAAATAGACTGTCCAAGGCCACTTGCTGGTCTTCAAAGATGTGTTTTCTGATATTGTTACAAGCTTCACACTGTGTTGTGTGGGTGATATGATATGTTTTGAATTCTGAAGACTGAATTGTACATTCTATGGGAATTTACACCTTTAGATCTCAAAATAAATAAATCAGGTTGTAATATTCAGGGCGGATATGACCCGTAGCCGGCCGTATCAGCAAATAAACGTTTATTCTTTTCCACAAACAATCAAATAAAAACGTCTTATATTCAGCAGAATGACAAAATCAACAGGGCTCATTGTCAGCAAATATAAAATGCGGCTCAGCGCCTGTATACTAAGTCCCAACTCAGGGTTAGAATCCCAGCCTCAGGGTTAGAGTCCCAGCCTGCTCACAGAGGGTTCCAGTATGGACACAGGTGCCCCAGCAGTGTCTCGGTAGATGGTATTCAACAGCTTAACACACACACAGCCATGTGTCCTGCTCCAAACACTCCTCATAGACACTGACTGACTGGCTTCCTGTTCCTTTTTAACACACCCACTGACTGGTGGGTTAACCCTTTCATTACCAGAACTGTCTGTAGTCAGGGATGGAGGCTCTGTCCCAGCCAAAAGTCTCTCTGAGCCTCCAGATTCCGGGACCCATGTATGTTTAACAACTCTGGGAAGACTGCCTAGCAGTTTGCCTTACAAGTCCGACTCGGAACCCCTCACCCTGCTGGGCGAGAACCCTGAACACAAGGTGACCTTAACTCGACCACCAACTAAACAAGGGAGGGATATACCGTCCATCCAGGACCCATTCCTGGCGTCCTGTACACGGTACATAGTATAATGATCACTACATTACTACCAAGGTTATTCACAAAAGGGTGAAGAGTTTGGAGAAGTCAGGAGAAGTGAACAATCTAGGACAACATAGCTGATGTGGGAAAATTCCGAATTGGAATTTTCCCACATCAGCTATGTTGTCCTAGATTGTTCACTTCTCCGGCCTTCTCCAAACTCTTCACCCTTTTGTGAATAACCCTGTGTGTCTTATTTTCTATCTATATAAAAAAAAACAGGTTTTACTTACTGGTATACTTAACTTAAAATTAACCTAGGCAATACAACACATTTACTTGTTGCCAGCACCTACATCTACTTATACTTCCCTTCTGTTACCTCCTTGCCAATCTGTTTGAGAGTAAAGTGGTTAATCAGATACTTCTGAGTAAAGCAGTCATGCAACTTACTCCATTTCCTACCTCGTGAGAGTACTGGCTCTTGACGATTGACCGATATAGATTACACAGGTTCTTTATCAATGGACCTCAGGCAAGCTGCGTTACCTGTCATTTCTTTGCTGACCGTGGGAAGCCGATATGAACACAGAGACAGGCCAAAACAGAGGCAGGATATACTGGCAAGAAGATATTAAATGTTATCTCTTACCGTATTTATCAGAGGTGATCAGTCTCCGCTGCCTCGTGTGTTGGTGCGTCCCGGTCTCCTCTCGATCGGCTATCCTTCGGTACAGAACCCGAGGCCCCACGATGGGCGCCAAACTGTTAAGGACTCGGACATCAAGAATCCGACATATACCTGTCCCTGGGCCAAATTCAGTACAAAGTGTGCACACTATCAGTGAAGAAATAACACACGCTGACATCGTGAGTCCGAGTAAAAATACTTATTTATTATAAGTATTTTTATTATACAGAGGTTCCTTTGCTCCCATCCTCAGTTCCCACACAGTTCTTACAGGTGATTGATCTCCAATTGAATAGCTCAATCCAATTGGGATCCTGTTTTAGGCCACTATGGTTATTAGGATGGCAGTGCCATCCCCTTTTTATTAAAGACCTAGTAAGAAAAACATACCTGCCATCCTTTTGATATGGAAAAGAGGCACACCTTTACCATGTAATATTTAGGCAATGGATACACCCCTGCCATACCCCCACATCAGGAAGACCATGACAGACTAAAGCATCAGAATGGCCAATGAAACCCACTGCATTTAAAGCTAACAGATGTGATAATGTGTAGGATAGTTCAAACTTCAAACATTTTGTGCAATATAAACAAGTCTGGCAGTTAAATGCTACATTTATTTATGCAGATCATGTGATGAGGAATGAGGGACGAGGGTCTTTTGGTTCCAAAATGAGGAACAGTCCCTCGAAATGAGGGACAACTGGGAGCTATTAGTAAGTAGTATTGAACTGCAAAGTTTCATGCAGAATTTAAATCTGCTTTGTTGGTGAATAGATCCTGCATAGCCTACCTGAGACTCTCTATGGTCGGCTCTGCAGGGTCCCAAGGTCCCAGGGTCACAAGGTTTAGGAGTGTGTCTATGGGAATGTTTGACCATTTGTGAGGTCAGGTACTGATGTTGGAGGAGAAGGCCGGGCTCGCAGTCTCCGCTCTAATTCATCCCAAAGGTGTTGAGGTCAGGACTCTGTGCAGGCCAGTCAAGTTCCTCCACCCCAAACTCCCCCATCCATGTCTTTATGGACCTTGCTTTGTGCACTGGTGGGCAGTCATGTTGGAACAGGAAGGGGCCGTCCCCAAACTGTTCCCACAAAGTTGGGAGCATGAAATTGTCCAAAATGTCTTGGTATGCTGAGGCCTTAAGAGTTCCCTTCGCTGGAACTAAGGGGCCGAGCCCAACCCCCGAAAAACAACCCCCCCCTTCCCCATAATCCCAATCCAGTAATGAGAGCACGGCATTATAACTTTTATTTAGCTATCATTTCAAATATCTATTGTTCAGTGTGGACAATAAGATCTAATTTCCTGCCACCATCTAGTTCCAGTTATCTTTCTATCTCAGCTGATGGATTGAGCAGAAAATATGGAATGCAATAAACAATTTGACCCCACACCATGTTGCAATGAGACTATTGGGTTAAAGTAATAGACTGACATGTGTAGACCAAGGAACATAGCATTAAGCAATGTTGGATCTACCGCTCAATCAATACACCCCCAGCATCTGAATCGTTCATAATTACACAGCTGTCAGCCTCATGCCACCATGATGCCAGAAAGTCAACTCTTTTGCAAAATGAATTATTATGTAAGTAAGTCTGTTGAGACTTTTTTTAAACTGCTCTAATATAATATTTTACTCCTAATAGGTTTGATTGACTTCCACAAGAGGATAATCACAGTCATTCTTTCAGATCTATGTCGTCCTTTAAATATCTGTAATTTGTCTCATTTACTTGCTCAACATATGGTTAAGGGGTTTGGAGTTTGGCCAGATTTTGCTCTGTTTAATTTTTTTCCCTGCTTTCCAATAGATGATGAAGTTTAGTGTCTTGCAAGAGAGATGAGACAGAGAGGAGAGAGCCGATGCTGAATGGAATCAGAACTAAAACACATCCTTGTGTGCTATGTAGTCAGGGACGGATTTCCCACAAGGCCAACCAAGGCCCGGCCTCGGGGCAGCAAGCAGTAGAGGAGCAGCAGGGGTGTGGAATTCCTATCTCCCGATGCACGGGGGGGGGGGGGAGTGTTTT
>NW_017308029.1:114152-124192 GCF_000935625.1 Nanorana parkeri
AAACTGGGGCAGCAGAGAACGTAAATCCAGCCCGGTATGTAGTCCATGTCCAGGTCACTTCTCATGACCGAGAATGTAACATGCACTGTTATTACAGAGGGACACTAACCAAACCTGAGTTTTTTTTTTTGTTTTTTTTTAAATATTTAATCTTTATTATTTTTACAAAAAGCCATAAACAACCTGAGTTTTGAACAGAGCATAAAATGGAAAGTGTCTGTGTGCACGTTGGGGACATTCACCCCCTCTGTGATAATGGTAACCAGGACAAACAGAGAAGGCCAATGTACCCAACAGAAAGTAATGGGAAATCCAAAACTGTACAGTACCGGAACAGAAGAAAAGTTTTAAATGGGCATACCTGTTAAGGTGACAGCTGTCTAAGAGGGGATTTCTCATCACTTTAGAGAGATTCCTTTTAACTTCCTATTGTGTCCCGAAGATAGGAAGGAGTACGACATTTCCCCAACTGGACCCATGCAGCAAAAAAGAGAAAGAAAGAAAGAAAAAATGTAGGATTCCACCCATTTCGTTCTGCAGGGGTGTCCTTAGCATAATCGCAGCCTGAGGCATGGGGGTGCTGTGCTGGTGGTCATGATCATCAGCATCAGCACTGTATCTGTGGTCACATACCAGTAGGACCCTCACTCAAAGGCGTTTCCCATTTTTATTTATTTTTTTTGCCTTTTTTTTAGTTTCTTCTCCAATGTATCTACTTTCTACAAGTTGATATGCTTTAAATTCCGCTCAAGGCTCCACTGCAAAATCCCTGGGTGCTGATCCTGCTCGTTGCACTTCAGTGAATGAGTCAGAAAATAAAATGAATCACCTCCAACCAGGCTCTAGAAGCTTTTCTTTTTAATTTGAAATAGTTCTCCTTTATTTACGTTCCCTGGTGTTTATCCTTTGCAACATTCACCACACCGGCACTATTTATTGGCTATCGTCAACAAGTGCAAGTGAATCAAGCCTTAAAGTGACACTAAACTCAATAGTTATATCTTAAAAATGCATTCCAGTCTCTGAACTCTGAACAACAATGTATCTTATTTGTGTATCACTCGGCTGTAGATCCTCCAATCATCTCTGAATTGGTGCTGACACTGTCCTTCCTTCTACTTTTGTTCCATTTAGTGTCACTTTAATATTCAATTGAATGACAATATTTTTAAAGTCCTAGGAAAATCATGAAGTCTATCACAGAAAGATAAGATAAGTAAGGTACATTCTTCCTCTTTTGGTCGTCTTCTCCATCCAAATTCACTGCAGGTCATATATGCAACTTTCCGAACACCGTTTAAGAAGCTGTCTTCCTTATCAATAGACCACGGAGATGGGTCAGACCTAATGCACAGAACTAATATTGAAAGGTAACATTAAATTGGACCCTTTCAGCTCAGCTTAGTGTTGGAGCAAAGCATGGAAAGCAATTGATGCATGCCTGTTAACTTTCTCAAAAAGAGAGACCTAAAAAAATTATTTTGGTCTCTCAGAATGCCACAGAAAGAATCGGTTCTCAAGTGATAATCCACTTCCAAGGATGGAAAACTGTTATGCCATAATCATTGCAATTCTGATCTGTAAAAGCTTGAATATTTTCCTAATATATATATATTGTAGACCATAAACTGAATAATAGATTACAGTGCCAGGTTGCTGTTAGCAAAGCAAGCAGAATCCTGTCCTGTATCAAGAACGGAATGTTTTGCAGTGATAAGTCTATAATTTTGCCACTTTACACATCACTGGTTCGGCCTCACCTGGAGTATGCGGTGCAGTTTTGGGCACCGGTGCACAGAAGGGATGTCCTTGAGCTGGAGGGAGTCCAGCGGAGGGCAACCAATCTCATCAAAGGTATGGAGGACCAGAGCTATGAGACAAGGCTACTAAATTTAAATATGTTCACGCTGGAAGTAAGGAGATTAAGGGGGATATGATTTTCATGTACAAGATGTTCTATAGTCATAGCAACATTAGCAACAAACTCTTTAAGATTAATTAATTAAGATTAATTCCGCAACAAAGACTAGAGGCCTCCACCTAAAACTGGTAGAAAAAAAAATCAAACACGAGGGGCGAAAGGGGTTCTTCTCAGTTCAAGCAAATAGTGTGGAATCATTCAAGAAGCTTTTGGATGATTTCCTGAGAGACCGTAATGTACAAGGGTACAGGTACTCTTAAGAATGAGATGCCTCAAGGACCTATACACACACACAATAGGTTGGACTTGATGGACATACCGTATGTCTTTATTCAACCTCAAATACTATGTAACTATGTAACTATATATCTCTTTCCTGCATTAGCAATAATAGTCTCCTCTAAGATTCACCTTTTTGATTTTCTTTCTTTCTTCTTCTTTTTAATGTCATGTCTGCTGCAGAGCTCCGAGCAAGGTTGGAGTGCAGATGCTGCAGAAATTGACTTTTGTGGTTCAACTTTAAACAAAAGTGACAATAAAATTGTTTCACTTTATATCTTTGTTATTATTTAGAGGATTCTCTGTATTGATTTGAGAACTGCAAGATATCAAATTGATGTTATATTGAAGTGTAGGCACAAAATCATGTTTGGGTCCCAAACGTATATATTTTTTTTCATAACTGACCCCAGGCAGAAACCTTGATTATTTAAAGAGGACCCATCGCTATTTAATATTTTTAGATAGCCAAAATATGTGGATACCCTCCAAATAATTGTGTTTAGATGCAAGGGGAACACACAAAACAAGCACCGCTCCTCCACCGTTTAGAAAAGGAATGGGCCGGGTACTTGCCGCTGGGAGCATGTCCTTGCTCCATTATGAGCCCATACAAGCAGAAGAAAAGCTGGCTGCACACCAGATTCACCTGGAATAGTTTATTGAAGCTTGTAACACATCACTAGTGTCCCATCCAAGGTCCATCCCCCAAGAACGAGTTTCACTCAAAATCCAGTATGTGGCAAGCTATTCTTCTAGATGTTTCCAGTAAAAGGCAATGGTAATACTATTGCATACAAAGTCATTGTAGACAATTGTGCACCCTCAGATAATAGTTTGGTGAAGGCCCCTTTCCCTTCCAGCATGGCTGTGTCCCTGTGCACAAAGCCAGCTCCATGAAGACATGGCTTGATTAGTGTGTTTGGTGTGAAGGAACTCAAGTGGTCTGCCTAGAACCCTGACTTTAACCCTGTTTGAGTACCTTCAAAATGACCTGGAATGCCAACTGCGACCCAGGTCTTCTTGGCTGACATCAGTACCTGACCTCATAAATACTCTTTTGGCACAAATTCCCACAGACTTATGCTAAAATCTTTTAAAGCCAGAAGAATGGAGGATGTTATAGTCAGAAAGGTGGGGAAGGGTGGACAACTCCAAAATAATGCCCATGGTTTGGGATTGGAAGTCTAACCAGCTCATATAGGTACCCACAAACGTTGGCCAAACTAGTGTACATGTCAAATATAACCGCTAAATGTTAATACTCCTATAGAAGAGTCAAAAATTGACTTTAGGTACTTTGGTTGCTGCTGCAACTAAATATGCCAATTGGAACTCCAAATACTTTTTTTCCTGACATGGGGTCCCCCAGAGTTTGTTGGCTGTGTCCTCATAGCCATGGCCAGTTCCATTTTAAGGTACAGCTCAGGGCAAGTTCTTTGTGAGGCAAAGTCACTTATTGGCTGCTCCTCCATATGGAGCCAGTCAGTGGCCTTGCCTCATACAGAGCCCTGGCTGTAGCTTATAGGTGGAAGATGTAGAGTGCAGTCAGTTGAAGTCCATCCCAAGAAGGGTAATGGCAGCAGTAAGTCATTTTGTAATGTTTTAAGAAATCTTGTTTTATGTATAGTTTATAACTATATATGTCAGACCTGGGCATTGTATGTCCCATGGGCCACATCCAGCCATTTGGCTCTCCTTCACTGCCTTACAGTCCAGACATGGACCAATCCCATTGCACTGGGTTGTGGTTGCCTGACAATGGATGCGCTGGCCTGCAAGTCATAGCTCGTCGCAGGCCCCCAGCAACCAAGGACGTCAGGCGTCCTCCTCCCTCGCAGTCATTGGTTGCTTGGACTGCTGGGAGGTCCGAGCAACTAGTGACATCAAATGTGTTCCCCGCTGCCAGCATTCAGCTCTCCACAAAAGTCCAAGTTTCTCATGTGGCTACTTGAGAAAATTAATTGCCCACCCCCGATATATGTGCTCAGCGGCAGCCATATTTGCTCATTATATGAGCAGACTAGGCTTCCTGCTGATCCTCTTATCTCACTGATAAGGTCTGTTTATTTGACAGATGTTTTTTGATTATTATTATTAGTATACAGGATTTCGTTTATGCTGCCCTGCCCGTGAGAGCTTACAGTCAAATACTCACAATGAACAAGGTATCCAAAACCAAGTAATGTTTGTCTAGACTGTAAGGGTTATAATGGAGCTCAGAGTAGCTTTTTTTTTATTCATGGGAAGCTATAAGAACCTTTTTTACTTAAACATTTTACCTCCTATGACAACATGCTGATTCAGGTGGTGTGTGATTTACTTTTTAAAGAAAAATCAGGTTTAATTAGGATGAACATTGCAAACAAAGCCCCAACACCTACACACATCGGCTTAGTCAACTGGGCTGATTTAACCGGCACTTTCGTCTAAAAATAAAGACTTCACAGCCTTTAATGTGACACTGCTAACAATGTGAAGGGTGTGACAGGGCTCCCTGCCTAATACAGGAGACACATTAGAGAAACCCGTTCCCTTGCCTCGGATTCCTCACTGCTACTGACGTTACTTATTATGCTTCTGCCAAGAGCCCGGGCAGAGTTTGAAAGTACACGAAGAGGTGCAGGAGACATTCCAAAAATATCCTAAAATAGAAATTCAGAGCTAAAAATGAGCAGCATGTTATTTTCTCCAGAATTGTGTGCATAAAAAAAAAACAGCAGGCACAAATCGTGGTGGAGAAGCTTACAATTTGTAGCAATCATATATTCATTAAAAGCGTCTTGGTAGCTTTGATATATGAATGTATCTAAAGTCTAAACTTGTATTACATAGAGTAAGTAATGGTATTCAATCCTGTCAGGTTTGCATTGCTGTCTGTACCCCTGCTGGGGAGACTCACCTAATCTGTTGTTTGTCTTGGTCACCATTGCCACTTGGGCTACAAGTGAAATCCAAGATTTCGAGTTGTGACCTGAACAGAAATTTCTTTTAATTTCCTGGTGTGACTATGGGAAGGAAGCCAGAATGAGCAGTGGAATCTTGAGTGAAAGGTAAAGCTAGATGAGAGGTGGAAGGCTGTATCAGAGGTGGAAGCTGGGGTCAAAGGTGGAAAGCTCAGATCGGAAGTTAAAAGCTCAGATCAGAGGTGGAAGACATAATCAGAGGTGGAAGTTGGGATCAGAGGTGGAACCTTTGATCAAAAGGTTGAATCTTGGATCAGAGATGGAGTCAGAATGACAGGTGGAAGCTTGAATCAGAGGTGGAAGCTATAATCAAAAGAGGAAGCTTGGATCAGAGGTGGAAGCCAGGATCAGAGGTGGAAGCCAGGATCAGAGGTGGAAGCTTAGATCAGAGGTAGAAGCTTGGATCAGAAATGGAAGCCAAAAATCACAGGTGGAAGCAGGGATCAGAGGTAGAAGTTGGGATCAGAGGTGGAATCCAAGATCAGAGGTAGAAGCATGGATCTGTGGTGGAAGCTTGGATCAGAGATGGAAGCAGGAAACAGGTGGAAGCAGGGATCGGAGGTAGAAGCAGGGATCGGAGGTAGAAGCAGGGATAGGCGGTAGAAGCAGGGATAGGCGGTAGAAGCAGGGATCGGAGGTAGAAGCAGGGATCACAGGTGAAAACTTGGGTCAAAGATGGCAGCAGGGGTCAGAGGTGGAAGCCAAGACCAAAGATATAAGACAGATTTAGACATGGAAGCCCTTTTTTGGTGGTGGTGGGGGTGGTGGTGGAGAACTGTCATTAAAGCAGACCTTGTTTTTTATGCAAGCATTATTTTAAAAACCATAAAAACGTAGCATTTATTTTTTGCTTTTCGTGCTTTTTATTATTTGTTTTGCTTTAGCGTTGCATTTCATTAACAGAAAATGACAACGCTTTTGGTTAATCCTATTTTTTTATTTTTATGACCACTTCATAAACTGATCTCTTATATAATTATTTTACCTGTGTATAAAATGTTTATTATTTTTTTCAAATAAAAATTTAACACAGGGTGCTTCCATGACACTGTGCTCACAGGGCACAATGGACATTATTGAGAGTAGACTTGCACACTAGAAAATCAAATTACAGCATAGCAATAAATGACCCACAAGCACAAGCAATGGAAAACTGCCTTGAATGTACCAACCACTGCCAAAAAGTTGTAAATATAAAATATTCACCGTTAATATTTTATATTTCATCTCTTCAGGGAAGCCGATCCCACCTCAACCTAACCACTGAACCATCACATTCTCAAATAATTAAATATTGCTGCGGACTCAGTTTCCTACTTCTAACTAGGGCAATGCCATTGAATGCTGCATTTATACAGGCTCATATATTAAGTGGTCTGAAACGCCACTGGATTTGATATTCTTCTGAACTGTACGCAATATATTTTAACCAGATCCAGAAAGTTTTTTTACAGTGCTCCTGAGGGGGACTTCAACCTCGTGTCTCATGATTCAGGGATGTGTAAACCTCCACCCTGAGAATAATAGAGGGCAGGGTTTATAATCTGGGAACACACTGGCTACATTTGTAACAAGACCACAGTCTTTTAGAGTGTGGGAGTAAACCAGAGTGCCCGGAGGAAACCCACTCATGCACAGGGAGAACATGCAAACGCCATGCAAATAGTGAATTGACTGGGATTTGAACCGGGGACCCCAGTGCTGCATGGCAGTTGTAAGGGCCAATGCACACTGGTCATTGTGGTGCATTGATGGGAGGTATTTCATAAATGCGAATTTGAGTTTTGTGAAAGCAGCCCTTTTCAATTTTAAATGAGCTGCCAATGCCCAATAACACATTGGGACATGCATATTTTTTTTTTTAAACCCTGTGTACCGAAGTGTTAGGCCATTTTAGGCCAATCTTGCCCTTGGGTTCTAGTCAACAAGCCTGTCACTCATTGTCCCCTCTCCTGGGAGATATTGAGAGCAGTTGGATTGGGTTAGAGGATTGCAGCACAGAGTCCAGGAAGCAGAGCATCTTGGAAAGTATGCGGTTGGGTTTCCCCTGACATCAAATCATGGGCCAAAGTATGAGCCAGTTGGAAGACAGTCAATGGACTGCAGCAAAGATTGTATAGAGGGAGCCAGGTGTAAGCTACCCAATGGACTGCAGCAAGGCTTCCACTGAAGACTATATAGAGGGAGCCAGGTGGAAGCTAGCCAATGGACTGTGGCAAGGGTTCCACCAAAGATTATATAGAGGGAGCCAGGTGGAAGCTACCCAATGGCCTGCGGCAAGGGTTCCGCTGAAGAAAGTATAGAGGGAGCCAGGTGAAAGTGAGCCAATTGACTGTGGCAAGGGTTCCACCAAAGATTATATAGAGGGAGCCAGGTGGAAGCTACCCAATGGCCTGCGTCAAGGGTTCCACTGAAGACTGTATAGAGGGAGCCAGGTGTAAGCGAGCTAATGAACTGTGGCAAGGGTTGCACCAAAGATTGTATAGAAGGAGCCAGGTGGAAGCCAGCCAATGGACTGCAGTGGCTGTCTTGTGGGTAGAGCTCACCTTCAAGACCATGCCTGATCATTTGGGCCATCTGCAACTAAGCGGAACCTTGAACTAATTAAGTTGTAGTTCCCTGTCCTAACATAAGAGGGAGCTCTCCTTCGATAATACATGGTTAAAAATATACAATATAATATTTTACAGAGAAGACAATTAAGTGGCGAAATTCTAATGGCGTTACTTTCCAAAGTGGCATCAGAGATGTCAAGAAATGTAGACATAAAACACTTTAGATTCCTAATTTTAAATGCATTATAATTTATTAAATGAAATAAGCCGCTGTCACCTAAACCCTTTTGTGATGCATGAAAGTAGAACGTAAACATAGCCCAGCTCACATGATATGATGGAGTCATTGTATTCTTCATAAGCAGACAAAGTGCATGACATTTTCCAAGTACCTCCCCATTATGCTCCCATTATACAGAATCCACCATATACAGTAGGTTCAATTAGCAGTCATCTCTCATTGTGCAAAGTGCTGAGATCTTCACTTCATATAGTTGTGGAAAATGTTCCAGCATGATTCGCTGAAATGACACATATCTGAACTTTCACGGCTCCCTGAGTTCTGATGTAACAAGAAATGATGGTTTATTATTCCATCAGCCGGGTAATTTATAAACAGGATGAAGATGCTTCACTTATCTACTTTTTATATAATATGTCACTTTCTTCTGTCACTTTATACCTTCTGCCGTGTGCTGCTTTTACTCCAGTAAATGTGATGTATTGCTATTCGACTGTTATCAGGAGGCCCGGGAACAGGTCATGATATTTTTTCACAGTTAAGATACAGCTTCCAAAAGTCTAAAATTCAACGCCAACAATGTCTGCAATGTAAAGCAGGCTGCCAAGATGATCAACCTGATGTTTAAATTCAATCTGAACCTAATCAGTAAAATCACATACCCTGTTTCCCCGAAAATAAGACCTAGTACTATTTTTGGGAATTGCAAAAATATAAGACCTACCCCGAAAATAAGACCTAGTTGTGACCATTCCCAGGGCCGGTGGTGGCATAAGAGGGGACTTGAAGAGCCGCGGGAGAGAATCAGCGGTGCCAACGAAGCCAGCGCAAGAGGAAGCAAGGCGGCAGCGCAAGGAGAGCCGCATAAGGTGATGCCTCCTCTATAGCGCCGGCTCCTGTCACAGGCGGAGTGATACCAAATGCACTCCACCTGTGAGGAATCGATAGGGAAAGCGCGCTTAGCTCATTCTGGTTACCAAATTGCTCTTGGAAAGGTACCGCACCCCTGATTGCTCTGATCACCCTATTCTTAACTTTGCCATTTTAGATTATTCAATTTGGATTTGGATTTGCATGAACTTTGGATTGTTGTATATGAAAAAAAAATAAGACCTACCCCGAAAATAAGACCTAGTGTGTTTATTTGAGGCCAAAAAAATATAAGACAGTGTCTTATTTTCGGGGAAACACGGTAGAAGCTTTAACACGTTAATGTCATTTCAATAAGTATGTTTCCATTTTTATAAATCTGCAGCTTCAATTAAAAATACCTATCGATCCTGCCATGAAGATCCTTGTTCAGGCACTTCCTGTTATAGGGTGACAACTGTCTCCAAGTTGTGCTATTGCATTGTCACCCTGTCACATGGATCCTTGGTGGAGACTACAAGTGGCCATGGTGACACACATTGTACTGTATAGGCATGGTCCATTGTCACTATCAGGAATCCGGTCCTGAGCAATGACGTGCAGCTGGCACTGGAGCAAGTGCATGTAGACAGGAAAGTGGCTGCAGCAGATACACAGCATTGAAAGGCAATTGAGCCTTCTGAAAGTGCCAGGATGAATGAACTTCAGTGCACATCCACGGGAGTTACCATCAACCCGGCCCATCCAATCAAAATGGCTACAGAACCCAAAACCTGGAAGAAGCCAAAAAAAAAGACATCCATGCCGTGCAGCAGGAGAACGTGTGTGACCACTCTGTTACCAAAGCTCCTGTTAGTCAGAATAGCGCAGACATTGGCACTCCCCCCAACTCTTATCTACAGCAAAATTATTTTACAGACCCTGTACTGTAGTAGTTTACCAGCCACCAACCTATCAGTGGAATAACATTCATAGCTTTAGGCCCATTCACACTTGCAAAGGGGGTCCAACGCATACGTTTCCTGAATTGAATTCCTCCATGAGACTGGTGTGATTGGCCCCATACAACATCTCCAGACACATTTAGAAAGCATTTTTTTTTTAGAGACAGTGCCAAGGCTGCATATAACAATAAAAATAAATCCCCCAATCTCTCTTTCATATTATATGTGATGACTTTTGATTGTTTTGTCTATACATTAAAATAT
>NW_017308029.1:124261-124908 GCF_000935625.1 Nanorana parkeri
GAGCAATGTGCTTCAAGAGATGTCACATATTCATAGCCCGTCAGCAACTCTTGGACATAAAGCCGTAAGAAATTCCAGATGGCAGGAATAGCAGTATAGAACCACCCAATAGGAAATGGATAATTAAAGTAAATCAAGTTCTATAATAGATCATCTCCACTAATATAAAGTAGCTGTACAGAAAGTAGTATCAGCCAGAACAAAAGACCAAGGAATCCATGTGTGTTACCACCACATAAAAGAAGAGTCCAAAGGATTCCCAGCCTTATGGCGGGGATAAAAACAGGGACCCACATTTACTGATCAGCTGACCAGTCTTGTATCTGCCCTTTGTCTGACATCACTGCTGATGAACCCAGTGTGGATGCTATGATGGTCCCAGGCCTGGATTCCCCACAAGGCCACCGAGGCCCGGCCTCGGGGGCGGCAAGGCGCAGAGGGGTGGCAGCGGTATCCTTGTGGGGAAGTTCCGGGCGGTAAGTTGCCCTCTCTACATTTAGTCGTGCTTTGCACAAGGCAGCCGATTGTTCGTTTACATGTCATCTCGGCGATGCGGCCGAGTTCACATGTAAACAGTCTGCAGCCTCCTCCCCTCCCCCCTGCACGTACCTCTCTCCTCTGGTTCCGTCCTCCGCCACTGAGTCCCC
>NW_017308029.1:124998-125373 GCF_000935625.1 Nanorana parkeri
GGGGATAAAAACAGGGACCCACATTTACTGATCAGCTGACCAGTCTTGTATCTGCCCTTTGTCTGACATCACTGCTGATGAACCCAGTGTGGATGCTATGATGGTCCCAGGCCTGGATTCCCCACAAGGCCACCGAGGCCCGGCCTCGGGGGCGGCAAGGCGCAGAGGGGTGGCAGCGGTATCCTTGTGGGGAAGTTCCGGGCGGTAAGTTGCCCTCTCTACATTTAGTCGTGCTTTGCACAAGGCAGCCGATTGTTCGTTTACATGTCATCTCGGCGATGCGGCCGAGTTCACATGTAAACAGTCTGCAGCCTCCTCCCCTCCCCCCTGCACGTACCTCTCTCCTCTGGTTCCGTCCTCCGCCACTGAGTCCCC
>NW_017308029.1:125532-127533 GCF_000935625.1 Nanorana parkeri
TAAATTGATTAAAAAAATAATTAAATAAACATAAAAAAAATAAGAAGAAATAAATAAAAAAATAAAAAGTGATAAGAAAGTTTTTAAAAAATAAAGTATTTCAACTAACCCCGCCGCCCTGCCGTCTGGTTGCCATTCTCCATTGATGGGAAGGAGGAGGGGGGGGGGGCTTTGGGGCATTTTGCAGAACCTGGCCTTCGGGCGGCAGGGCGAGTATATCCGGCCCCGGATGGGCCCTTCTGATAGCCAATGGGCAACACCAACATCACCAGTCTTGTATCTGCCGTTTGTGTGATGTCACTGCTGACAGACTCAGTGAGGACGCTATGATGGGTCCTTCTGATAGCCAATGGGCATCACCAACATCAGACATATGGACATCTCCGGCTTGATTTTCCTACACTACAGAGCAGAAGAAAGAAGACCTGGAACCCAACTTAACATGTGGCTGGAGTTTTAGGTAAGTATTTTAGGCCTTTTTTTTACCTAGAAACTGTAGATTAGATACATGGGGTGGAGTAGGAAGGGTTTATTTTTTCCCTCTAGCTTTAAATGCTCTACCACAGCTGAGATTTTGACAGGCATAAGATATTTTGATTAAAAAGAAAAGGGGGCGGGCTTCATTAATTAGCAAAATCGTTAGTATCGTGAATACCTTTAAGCCTGCACAGCACCTGTACAGATCCCGTCGCATTGTGCTCCTTTCCATGGATTCGTTTGATCTGATTCACCGGTGTGAATGAAGAAGCCGAAGCCTTTGTTTGACATTAAAGAGCGGTTTTCACACCATCAGTATCTGAGGATGACAGATTCCTGGCACTTTGGGGACAGCATGCCCTTTGTAACGAGGGAAAGAAATGGTAAAAACGTGTCTCTTTCTGCTTTCTTTCATTCCCACACAATGCAAATCCAATCTGCTTTTGTCAGAACAAAAAAATTAAATGTTTGAATTATGTGCCTTCCTCTGGAGTGTGGGAACCCGCCTATGTCTGCTTTGTAGAAATAGGAGCTGCAAAGGTTGAATATCAAATGGACCCACTTGCGACACAATTTACAACGGCTCCTATTGGGATGCAAATGTACTGGTTCCGGTATCCATCCAGAACCAGTTCTATACGTGTGAGCAAGGTGACAGCGTTGGGAAGTTAGAATGGAAAGCACCTGCATCTTTTTGGCTAGAACTGAGCTAAAGAAGAAATAGGAGCACCAAAAGGACAAATCAGTGAGGTTGTGTGGTGTAAATGTTGAAGCATAACACGCACAAATGCGCATTCAAAAAATGTGTGCATGAGCTTTATGTTGCATTTATTGAGTGTAGGGCAGTCCATTGAAATGTATTGGCTACCCTATGTTGACACGTGGCAAATTTGGCAAAATGCACCAAAATGTGCTGTATATTTCAAATGTGAATGGGGCCTCGTATGTTAAAGCCTGTGTGTATTATAAACCAATGCTTGTTTTTACCTTTTTTCCATCCTTTGTTGCATCTCACTGCTGCTGATCTTCTACATGCACTCCACTGATGGCTGCATGACATTTCCCAGGATGGGATTCCTAATGGTGACAGCAGTGGACCGTGTCTGCATAGCTTGCATAGGCACTGAACCTTGTGGTCTCTACTGGGGGGAGCGTGTGACACAGTGACAATGCAAGCGAACAACTGAAAGACAGGATCAGGGAGACTTCACTCTATAACAAAAAATAAATCCTACCGATGGTGGCAGTGAAAGCATTAACTTAGTCTACCCCATGTGGTTGTACAGGACCACTATCACCCCATCCTTTAATTGATAATAAAATATAAGAAATAAACATAATAAAAAACCAAGCACATGATTGAGGGCACCTTATTGGGGTTTGAAGTTAACCTTCTATTGAATGTTTATTGACTCCATACAGGGACCTCCCTCCTTTATATGCTGCCTGAGGTGGGGGGGGTTGCTACTGATAGTGGCTACAGTGCTTCTCGGGGGGGCTCTGCTGATAGTGGTCATCTGGGGG
>NW_017308029.1:127673-148767 GCF_000935625.1 Nanorana parkeri
GGATGCGGTGGGATGGGCGGCTGTGTTAGAGTCCTGCTGTCCGGTCCTATCCAACTCGCTGTCATCACTGGTTGCCATGAGCTCAGCAGGATGCCAGCCAGAGCATCAGGCTCAGCTCCCTAGCAACCAATGATGCCAGTGAGCTGGGTGGGAAGCCGGACAAAGCATCACAGGTTGCTAAGAGCTCTTAGCATCCTGGTAGGATGCTCTGGCCACCCCGCTGACACCCTCCAAAAAAAGGCCCTACCTTCATACCATAACCACTTACATTGTATAACCAGCAGACTTAGTCTTTAAGACTCAAGCACCGTGAATCAAATACCTGTAGATTTGACAACAAAGTTTCTCACTGAAGTCTATGGGGCCAAAAAGCACTGCATTCTGCTAAAAAGTAGCTCATGTGCTTTTTCCAGCGACAGGCGTTGTTCTGCTTGTGACAAACAGGGGCCATAGAAATGGAATTAATTGTCTTGAGCATTTTGTCGGGCTTACCTTTCAGCAACAAGGTGTAAAGGAGAAGGCCAGAAGACCAACCCAAGCGCCATACACTAGAGACTGAACTGAAATAAAACAGTTAAAGTAAAAAAAATTGTGTGAGGTGGGAGATGACAATCTGATGGGGCCAATGCTTCAATTTGTGACCTAACAGGACCATTAGATGGCGTCACACTTTGGTATTGGTCAACACAAAAATAACAGGGTTATTCACTAAAGGTTGAAGAGTTTGGAGAAGGCTGGAGTGAACAATCTAGGACAACCACGACCGGATTTACCCTCCCTGCCGCCTCAAGGCTGGATGGGCAGTCTAATTACAAGTAATTACATCTTTTCACATGTAAAGAAACAGGTGATTTCTCCTATTCTACATTTGGCCCGGCTTGTACAAAGCCGATCTAAATGTAGAAAACAAATTACCGCCTGGCACCCGGAACTCCATGTTCCAGGTGTCAAGTGACTTCAAACCTGTGCCGCCCCTCTGCTCAGTGCCGCCACGAGGCCGAGGCCTCTGTGGCCTTGTCGGGAATCCGGCGCTGAGGACAACATAGCTGAACTGGAAATTGAGCTGAATTGGAGAATTTTTCCAAATCAGCTCCTTTGGCCCCTAGATTGCTCACTTCTCCGGCCTTCTCCAAACTCTTCACCCTTTTGTGAATAACCCTGTAAATGTCAAACATAAATGTTTAAAATGTAAAGTTTTGGTTTCTCTGAAAAGCTAATCTTTACCCGTCTTGCCTGATAATAACTAGCATGCAGTAAAATTTGCATAGCGCTAGTACCGCCATGGAATTACTTAAGTATATTTCCCTGGAGATCTAATTTGGCTGGCTCCAAGCCTCAAATTTATTAATGTTAAGCCTTCAGAAAACGCTCTTCTCCTTTGCGATTAGCTCTCCTAATAATATACTGTTGGACGTGTAACTGGAGGGGAGCAACATCTAGCTGACAGTGACTAAATACATACTGCAGCACAACGTTGATTTTAAATCTCAAGGGCTCATTCCCCTAAATAAACACGTTTTAATGTGATACTAAAGATAACTTATTAGGAAGATGTTTTACTGGATAACTTTACTAACTTAACAGTGTCTAATTGGAATGCAACTTAGCAACTAGAGATGAGTAACGTGAAAAGCTTTCATTTGCCGAAATGTTTAGAAAAATATTAGGATATTTTGGTAAAATGTTGCCATTTAGGAAAAATACATCAGGAAGGCAAACTGCAGGTGTTTTTTTAAAGTAGTGCAATAGACTTAAATGACTCCAGTGAGTTATGGAACTCAACTATTCTGGAGCTGTAGTCATATTGTATACATAATAATCCACTCTTGTAAGTTTTTTGGGGTTCTAAAGTCCTAATAACTTGAGTAGCTCAGCCCTAAATTAATAGATAAAAGACCTCAGAAATAGAGAGGACTAGATTATTTAATGTATAGTCCTCTATGGTCGGGTTTCTGCACATGCACACTGCTTTTGAGGTTTATTGCCCTAGATGGCATATACGGTTCAAGTCCCAGAGTCCAAGTCAGTTGCACATCAATGACGTCACTTGAGTGAAATCACATTTATTTAAATTCAGCATGTGCCACGCAGTCCCGCCCACAGTTCACTCCTCTCTGATGTATGTCAACCAATACAGGCTTAGTGTTCAGTGAAATGTGTCAGAGATGGGTGGACTGTAGACAGGACTGTATGGCAAATGTTGAGCTTCTGTAAGCAACATGCCCGTTCCGCGCATGCACCAAGTACCGCTAAGAAAAAGAACACGCGCATGCGCACAACGACTATTTCCCTTAGAAAGACGCGCAGTATGGTGCATCAGAAGTGATGCGCAGATGGAGCGAGTTCTAAGAAAAACGCGCCAAGTTCTAAGAAAAAAGTTCTAAGAAAAACGCGCCACAGGAAGTGACGTATTTGATTAGTTCACTTCCCTATTTAAACCGAACCAGCCTGTCACTTACTTGCTGGATTGTCTTATCAGCTCCTGTCTGTGTTGTGTCTCCTGTTTCCTGTCTTGAATACTAAATTGCCGTTTGCCTGGATTTTGACGCGTTCCTGCCTCAACTACCTGCCTTGATTGCCGCCTGCCTTTTTGACCCCGGACTGTTTTTGATTACTCTTCTGCCTCTTCCTTCGGTACTGTATCTGACCTCCTGGATTTTGACCTCGGCTTGCCTCGACTTTGATTTCCGGATTACCCTTCTACTTGTATGGTTTCAAAACTACTGGCACTCGTGCCACTCGGCATCTGCCTGGCCTCTGTCACCATCCTCAAAGGCAATAAGACAAGAGGTGCAAGGGAAGCCTCCTCAACCATCCAGTCTCCCAGACCAGGTTCGTAATAGCTTCAAAGAAGTTGATTTTAGGCAATTGACATCATTGGTGTGCAGCTGACTTGGACTCTGGGACTTCATGTTCTGGAGCATTGGCATGCTCTGCTGGAAGGCCCTCAATGCTCCCTACAGCTCAACGGATGGATGCTGGGATGGAGTGGTGTCATGTTGGAGGTTTTGAGATGTAAGGTTCAATGTTTAAAAGTTAATTTTCATGTAACCAATGTACAAGTACAATAAAATGCTTACTTGCATACATTGTCACAGCTTACCACAAAAGTAGACAACACAATCAGATAAACTCTATAATAAACAGCATCGTAATACTAACACATTGTAAACACTATAGGTTGTGGACCTACAGCAATGAAAATCAGATCCCTGTTGCATGGGTGATCTATTGACTTATTTGATGACCACAGTACAGTGCATAAGAAGGATTTTAAAGTGACACCAAACTCTGCAGTTAAACTTTAAAATTACATTAAAGTCCCGGAACTCTGAACAACAATGTATCTTATTTGTGTATCACTCGGCTGTAGATCCTCCAATCATCTCTGACACCGTCCTTCCTTCTGGAGGGCGGCTACGTCTGTTCCCCATGGTCCCTGTGTGTGTTGTAAAGTAGTCACCACTCCAAGCTCACTCTTGGGATGGACTACAATCTCATGTTTAGTTTATTAAGTTGTATTGAGATTGTAGTCCATCCCGGGGGGGAGCTTGGAGCGGTGACTACTTTACAACACACACAGGGACCATGGGGAACAGACGTAGCCCCCTCCAGAAGGAAGGACAGTGTCAGCACCAATTCAGAGATGATTGGAGGATCTACAGCCGAGTGATACACAAATAAGATACATTGTTGTTCATAGTTAAAGTGACATTAAACCCTCAGATTTTTTAACATAAACCAATACTGTAATGTGCGCCTTACTGTAATCCATGGTAGTTTCCCTTCTCTTTGCTGCTCTTCCTTTTAAATCCTCATGTCTTCTCATGCTTGGGGAGAACTTCCCTTTGCAGCTCAGGGCCTCTTCCTGTAGTGCTGGCTCAGGTTACAAACCTATACAAACCTGCACACAGACACCGTATATCCATTCCTGAGACAAGGCAGTCTGCTGCAAAACAGAAGTTCTGCCCCAGCATGAGAACAGATACAGATTTGAAAGGAAGAGCAGCAAAGAGAAGGGAAACAACCATGGATCACAGTCAGGCGCACATTACAGTATTGGTTTATGTTAAAAACATCTGAGGGTTTAATGTCACTTTAAGGTACTTGAATTAATTTTTAAAGTTTTACTCCCGAGTTTAGTGTCACTTTAAGATAAAAGCAAACTAACCCTTCAAGATGCAACTCCCCTGTTTGTCTGTTTGCGCTCATTCCTTCTCTGTAAATTGTTTGTTGAGTGGCGGTAATATAGGCTAAACTCTTTTGCGAAAGTTTAAATTAAGAAAATTATTCTTTTTGAGAAAAACGAGAAATAAAATGACTGCGCTGAACATTATAGACATCGTAATACGGAAAGTGTTGTACAAACGGTCGTCGCTCGTTACAGTGGCGCTGCAATTAAGATAATGCATTTGGAGTCACACAATAGTACAATTACTCTGCAAGCAATGAGGTTTGTGCTGACGGCCTCAGATGGATGCGGCTGTAAAGTTTTAGCTGCTCGGTAACACGGAAATGGAAGTCAGCTAATTTTCAGAGTGTATTTGTGTTATTAAACCACCAGAACTATGAAAATAACGGGTGGCAAACGTAGAAGAAACAATTCGTTCTTTTCATATCCTATCTTTCTAACCTTTACTGCTCCTTTTTATATTTCTGGTGCTGATCTGCAACTTTCTAACCTTGCAGTAACAATTTGGTGAAGATCCTTTTCTGTTCCAGGTTGACTGTCCCCCAGTAGCGTAACAATCGCCATAGCGACCCAGGACGGCCGCTATGGGGCCCGGTCACAGGGCCAGGGCATCCCTTTGATGCCGTGTGGGCTGCCTGGGTCGCTATGGCATGTAAGGGTGCTGGCTGTCACTGACACAGCTCAGCATCTGCGTTTGCCCTCACAGCCGCTGCGGAGCTGTGTCAGTGACAGCCAGCAGCTTCGGCCGAAGACGCTGGCGTTTGCAGTGAAGGAGGAGGCGGGGCCCACCTAAGAGCAACCCCGCCTCCTCTTACATCACTGGCCAGCGACCTAAGAGCAGGCGGGGCCCGTCGATAGAAGAGGAGGCGGAGCCCGGGGACGGAAGAGGCGGCGGGGCCCGGCGACCACGGAGGCGGACAGCGCTGACAGGTAAGAGGTGTGCAGCCCATCTGAGACCCTGCAGAGCCCACCATAGATAGTCCATGGTGGGCTCTGCAGGGTCACTCTCAGGTGGGCTGTTTGGTATATCAGGTGGGCTCTGCAATTGGCATAACTAGCACGGGGCCCCATACATTTTTTTTGCTATAGGGCCCTGCGATTTCTAGTTACGCCCCTGCTGTCCCCTATGTACAAAGCCAGCTCCTGCAAGGGAACAATGGTGGCTGTGCATACACACAAACATAGGCTTCGAGTGGCCGAAAAACATTCCATGGTGCCCCGGAAGTGCGCGGAAAGACGCATAAACTTCTGACGCATCAGAAATAACGCTGCTACCCTGATAGCCTGGCCTATAACAAAGAGCCTGCCATAAATACCAGAAATACTTACCACATTGCTGATGGTCTGTTAGCTGTTACCTGCTTTGACCCGAATTGTTTGGACTTTTCTCTGTTGATTGCTGCTTGCCCCCGACCTCGGCCTGTTTCCTGGACTTTGCCTTCTGCCTTCTGATTTTGTGCCTCGCTACCCGGCTGGATCTGACCTTTGGCTCCCACGACAACGCTTCAGTCTCTCGCTTCTGTTCCCATGCAGCCTGCCCGGTTGGACCTCTGGCTTGCTGATTACTTGCTACTGGACATCTCCTGCCTGGTGTCTGTTCCAATCAGTAGCACTCATGCTCCTCGCTGTCCTTACGCTCTCTGTTTCCATCCACAGGGGTGGTAGGACACGAGTAGCAGGGGAAGCCTCCTCATCTTCTGGTCTTTCACCAGGTATGTGATACAGTGGCGTCACAAGGGGGGTGCGGCCCGCACCCAGGTGACACCATTGGAGGGGTGACACCAAAATGACTTGCAATCATTTTGGTGTCACCCCCTCTGAAAAGTCGGGCGCTCGGTCATGGACCGAACGCCCGTCAGTATAAGGCGAGAGGAGGGGACCCGGCGGCATACCTTATCCCGCCGGGTGGCTGTCTCCTCCTCTCTCTGCCGGCGTCCATCACCAAGATGGCCTCCGCCAGGTAACAGAATACTTCTGCGCGTGCGCGATGACGTCATCATGCACACGTGTGGTGACGTCACGCGCATGCACGGTGACGTCTCGGCGGGGTGACACCCAGACCCCGCTCCGGGTGTCCCCCAGCCTCGGGACGCCCCTGAGGTGATATCTCCATAAAGACATGGATTGACCAGTTTGGTGTGGTGGAGGAGGAGGTCATAGAGCACTGACCTCAACCTTTGGGATAATTGGAATGCAAATTGTGAGCAAGTTCTTCTCATCCAACATCACTGCCTGACCTCACAAATGCTCTTTTGTCCAAATGAACACAAAATCCCAAAACCCACTCCAAAATCTTATTGAAACCTTTACCAGAAGAGTGGAGACTGTTATAGCCAGGGTGGACAACTCCATATTAATGTCCATGGTTGTGAAATAGGATGTCCAACAAGCTTATTTATGCATGATTGTCAGCTGTCCAGAAGATATTGGCCATATAGTGTATGTAGATTGACACTGATCAAAGATTCAACATTGGGGTAGGTTTCCTTCTTTACTCTTTTCACTGCAAGGTAAGAGCAAAATATCTGTGTATACTGAGCCCTACAACTCCATCCACTTTTTTTTTTCCAAAATATTTTATTTGACACAAACATAATCACAATGTGACCAAATGAATACAGTACAATATACACAGTTGTTTCTGTCTTTTTTTTTTTTCCTGCCATACAATGGCGTGCGGTCTTCATACGTCAAATAGTATAATATGCGGAATGTCATTGCGTTATATAGATCCGTGTAATCTTGTACAAATATATACAGTGTAGGAACTTTAAAGTGTATGGCCGTATGTCCAGATTCCCTTAACATACTTCTTGCAGAGTGGAGTCATTGTAGACCAATAAGGGTGTAAGATGACAAGCAGGAGCTCGCAGGAGGAGTCTGCCAATAGCGCTTAGTACATCTACCTCCTACGCTCCCCTGTCAGCCATGCTGGACTTCTCCTCTCAGTATAGAAATGGACACCCGGCCATACAGTTCTATTCACCAAGCACCAATATATATATATTCTGTCAAACATATTTTAAAACTGAACCAGTATTCAATCTAAGTTGCAACTCCATCCACTTTTTATAAACTTCCAGCAGCACACACCAGTTACAGACATGTCAGGTCACCGCTGGATCGGAGGGACAGAGCAGTCAGCACTGGATCGGAGAGCCGCCGCACTGCTGGAGGGACAGGTGAAAACATCAGGAAAGAAGAAGAAGATCGGATTAAAGGAGAACTATGGGGTTAGGGCTTTTCCCCATAGTTCTCCTTAGGGTAACGGGAGGACACAAACTAGCGTCCTCCCGTCACCCTAAGCTCATTATATATTGAGGCGCCGCAGCCGGAGCGGATCCCGACTTAGACGACGGGATCCGCCCAGCTGCGTGAGTGACAGCTGGCTCTGCCTATCTAGAGGCAGAGCCAGCTGTACCCGCCCCTTCCCCCGTCCGTTCCGCCAGTCAGCGCTGGCAGATTGGAGCGGGGAGAGGGGAATCCAGCCCCTCCCCCTGTCACGGCAGAGAGCCGTGACAGGATCGAGAGGTGAGCGAACGCAAAGCTTTTTTTAAACAAACTGCGTTCTTTTTTTTTCAGGAGCTTACCATTTTTTTCCCATCTCATTATACATGTTATTATATAAATGTTTCTTTTTTACCTAATACAAATATCTCGCTGACCCATTAAAATAGTAGACAGTCCTTTCTTTTTTTTTTTTAAAGTATGTACCAAAAGCTGCATTTTTTGCAGAAAAAACTAGGCTTGTTTTGACAGAACGCATTCCTGTTTTACCTCCGGGAGCTACAATCTAATGGCACAGATCGATGGATTGTATATATTGCATAAGAAGCAACACTTTAGCCAAACCAACTTGCTGGTTACAACAGAAAATTTAATCATACTTACCGTAATTTTCTTTTCCTGGTTATACTCCATGGCAGCGATGACAGATCATTTCCTTTGTCAGACTGATAAAACTACTCAAAAAAAAATTTTCCCCAATGTTTTAGGTTTGTCAGAGACCTTCAGTGAACAGTGATATTTCCTCTCGCCTGTGCACCTCCCCAAAACTTTTCCCCTGAGATTGTTAACACAACTATCCAGCCCTCCCCCCATGAGTAGAGCCTCTTTCATCCTATGGAACTCTCTACCCCAACCAGTCCATCTATCTCCCAATCTGACTGCCTTTAGGTTATCCCTTAAGACTCATCTCTTCAGGGAAGCCTATCCCACCTTAACCTAACCGTTCAACCATCACGTTCTCAAACAATTCACCCCCACACAGCTACCTCCTCATGTATCACTTCCCCCTCCCTTTTAGATTGTAAGCCCTCAGGGTCAGGGCCCTCCTTACCATCTTGTCTTGAATTGTATTGTAATTGTAATGTCTTCCTTGTATTGTACAGCGCTGTGCAAACTGTTGGCGCTATATAAAGCCTGTATTATAATAATAATAAAAACAGCTATGCAGATGAGATTTGCAGCATGTTATGGCCACTAGATGGAGCCGAGGGGCATAGATTTTCTTATGCTCCTTGGCTCCATCTAGTGGCCATAACATGCTGTGAATCTTGTTCGCATAGCTGTTTGCTGGGGAAACGGTTTATAAATCACCCCCTTAGGTCTTACATCTACTTTAATAATCACATCACAGCCATCCACATTAGCTGCTGGGTCTTATTTTTAAATGTGTCATTAGCTCTAAGAATTATTCCATAAAAACAAAAAAGAAATCGGGAATTTAAGGCTGTGGGAGATGCTGTCAAATGCATGACATGAACAAAGCTATAGGTCTGGTGACAGCAGCAAGACAAGCATTAAATATAAGAATCTTCACATTTGCTCTTTTTCACCCCAGCATAGTGACATTATAACACACAGTCATTTTGAGGTAAAGAGCACTCCAGCTGGGAATAGGAGCATTTACCACCCTGTCAGAGCCTTTGTGTTTTTCGCATGAGAAAATTGTCACCACAACATTAATAATATCAGTTCATCATAAAAAAAAAACTAAAAAAAACAGCAATTTTCTTTAAAAAAAAAGTGACATAATAGAAATGTTTTAAATGTGGCAAATGAGCCGAAACTTGCATCTGCTTGTGGATCTGCAGCGGAGAAAATGTGTTAAGGGAAATAAACAGGATTCCATTTCCGGACTCTCTTTCTGAAAATGAAATGCTAGTTGCTTGACAGCGGTGCTAAATCAAAGGCTTTGGTATTTTCGGACCCGTTGTAAATAAACTGTAGCAATGAGCCCATAAGGAGCTGCTGGATTTGAACCGGTGCTCCTGCTTTCCCTTCTGGTGACATGCCCCGCCATTAACCGACCCACCGACAGCAAAAGACAGGTAGACCTTCAATCTTTCAATCCTTCCCTTGCAATATATTGGCTCAGTTGTCTTTGGCCTATTGAGGGGGGATACCCAAAAGCAGAAGCAAAAAACTCCTTCAACTCATACGACTTCTCATACTTTTTAGGTTCATTGATGGTCGCTCATTTTGAAAATGCTAGTTGCTTGATAGCGGTGCTAAATCAAAGGCTTTGGTGTTTTCGGACCCGCAGTAAATACACTGTAGCAATGAGCCCTAAGGAGCTGCTGGATTTGAACTGGCTCTGCTGCTTTCCTTTGACCAGCCCTGGAGCTGCATCCAGCTATTACCCAACCCACCGACAACAACTGACAGGCAGACATTCGATCCTTCAATCCTTGCAATGTATTGGCTTAATTGTCTTGGGTAAAGGGGGATTCCCAAAAGCAGCAGCAAATCTCCCTCAGTTTATTAGACGTCCCACAGAGCTCTTAGGCAGGGCAGCCATCAGAGATTTTGTGGCCCCTTACACGGCTTTAGGCCGGGCCCCCCTCGCGCGCCGCTGGACGCAGGGCTTAGTGATGCGCTGGATGCAGGGCTTATTGACGCAATGGATACAGGACCCACCTGAGAGTGACCCTCTAGAGCCCACTATAGATGCTGCACAGCCCATCTGAGACTGTCCATGGTGGGCTCTGAAGGGGTCTCAGGTGGGCTGGTCAGGGCTGCATCCCTCCCCTCCATCCTTTCCTTCCTTCCTTCCAAGCTCCTCTTACCTGCACACATGGCCTTGCCTGACGCCGGACTGGCCAGAAGTGACGTCACTACTGTGACGTCACTTCTGGCCAGTCCGACATCAGACGAGCAGCGTCGCTGATGGGGCCCTAACTTGTCTCAAAGCCGCTGGAAGCGGCAATGCTGGGTCCCTGCGCTGCTAGGGCCAGGCCTCCGACTCCTCGCCCTTCACCGTCGGCCGATAGTCATGCAAGGGACCCGGGCGGGCCCCCAAGGCTGCCCGGGCCCCATACATGAGTATCGACCGTACCCCCCCTGATGGCTGCCCTGCTCTTAGGTCTGGATGGGCTACTATCTTCTGGTGTCTTTTGACCTCTGAAACAATGCAGCTTGTGGGACTCTTCTCTGTGGCAGGCCAGGGTGGATACTGTAGGCCCACATTGGCAGCCTCCATTCAGTTCCTTCAGCCTCTGCCACAGGCAAAGTTAGGACAGTTTAGTGCTCGGCTTAGGACACTCTAGGCCCATTGGGTAGCTAGGAGAACAAACTCCCGTTTTCTTGTCTCTGACTTCCTCCTCCAGGCATGGGGCCTGGGGGAGAAAGACTGGACCTCTTTGGAGCTACTCACTATCCAGACAGTAGCCTGGGAGGGAAGCCCTGGGCCTTGCTACATTCACATAATCACCAAGCAAAGCTTGGGAGGGAAGGACCTTTCTAGAAGGTTGCCCTAAATATTTATCCTCCCTCCAACCTACATCATTACCATAAACTGATCAGTGCAGAATGAATATTCATTACCCAATACTTTGTATCTCCTCACTCTATTTGCTGGAGAACACCTTCCAGTAGCAGGCAGATGCAACCAATGTCCTCGGGCTTATAAGAAACCTGACAATCCCAGATAACATAAACCAAGCTAAGGCTGGCTACAGCCTAGCACTAAGTTTAGACTTGGGACACTCCATCATCTTTAGGCAGAGTCCCTACAATGCAAATCAGGAGTTTTATTGGTTGTGTAGCTCTCACCCCCGAAGGAGCCGCTGGATATTGTAATGGGTTCTCCTATCTGTTGTTTCCAGCTACCAGCCCCCTTTGATCAGCCACAGCACACCGACACTCCGGAACAGAACGGCTCGAGTCTTAGGGTCTTTTTAGGGTATTTATTTGTAAGTTCAACAGGAGAGAGAGGGTTTAGGATCTGTAGGATGCCATTGGAATCTTCTGAGGACAGCTTTCTCCCCTAGCAACCGCTAAGGCTGAAATCATTGTGATCTGGTCCCAGGGACCAATAGTAGTAGTAGTACTGTGAACAGATACCTGGAATAGGGTGTGCGATCTCCCTTGTGGGTCCCAGACAGACGCTCTCATCAGCTCCTCTGCGGTACCCCTCAACAAGCGGACTCCTCCCCGACCCAGCTTCCATCAGGTATTTTACTTAGCAACAGGATATGAAATCTCTGTGCCCTCAGCATCTGCAACTGCCAAGGAGCACTCCAGGTTAGTGGTAGTATCTTCTCAGAACAAGGCACCCATCACCTGCCACGTGTATGGGCCCAGCAAAGTATCAGTGTATCCTAGGCCTCTAGGTCCCTCAGCACCTGCCATGTGCTGAGGCCCAGGCCAGTTTCCTGCATCTACACAGACCTCCTAGGGCGAGGCTCCTAGGGGAAGAGAGCTCTCCACAGTGTCCCCAGACCTTTTATTACCTGCCCTCAACCATGCCTCTGAGTCATCCTACTCAGGGATTGGCTAGGGCCAGGTGCATAGTCATAACCTGAGGGTGGATCCTCCCTCACTGTATGCCAAGGCTCCCTTTTCCTCAGCAACAGGAGAAGCAATCAATCCAGCAGACTCAGGGACACCTATAGAATGCAGAGCTCTGTATAATCAGTATCTAGACTGGTTACAGTCCAGGTATCTCTACAATGAATAGCGACATTTTAGAGGGCGCTACACTTGCATAAGAAATTTTAAAAAAGGGGGACTTCAAAACCTTTTTGCTTCCTGTGACCTAACCTACCCTACCCCTCTACAGATGGGTGCTTCTCTCGATCTGGCAGTTGCGGTCTTGCTGTTCGTTTACATCCAGTGCTGCAATCTTCACTGTCCTGGCCACACCTGCGCATTAGTGCTCCTTAGACTTCTATGGGGCTGTGTGCTGAGACTGGAGATGATCAGAGATGGTCCAATAGAACTGTATGTGGCTGTAATGTGCGAGGATCTTGTAGACCTGCAGTGCTGGATGTAAGCTTTGTATAGAATGGAGAATACCTCTCAGGTTTTTAATGAACTATTGGTTCTGGGGATTGTTGTCTCGGATACAGAAAAGTGATAAGAAACACAACCTTTTCTTGCAAAAAAAAAAAAAAGGAGGGAGGAGTTAATTAAAGCTGGAGATTTAAAAATATTAAAATGAGTTTTGAAATTACATTAAAATGTTAAGTCTGAAGCTTAATCTGCTTATATTTTGCCTTCCCTGGTCAGGGCCAGATTTACTCTCTCTGCTGCCACAAGGTCAGGTTCCTCAATGCGCCCCCCAAGCCCAGCGATAGGAACTGCCTGTCCCGGGCATCGGGAGATAGGAATTCCACACCCCTGCTGCCCTTCTACTCCCTGCTGCCCCAAGGTCGGGCCTTGGTTGGCCTTGTGGGAAATCCGGTCCTGTCCCTGGTACCCATCAATGTACTAAGGATATTAATATATCAAATCATGGCTGGTGGGAGGAGCCAGCAGCACCCTGCCTCAATACTGATGGAAGCAGTGGGTTGGAGGAGTTATGCAAATAACAAAATGCCTTGATGGGTGGGTGTCAGCCAGGAGGAGTGGGTGTTCCTAGGCAGGCGACCTTTGCATGCCGGAGGCCACATTTGCAGGCCAGAGTTCAGCTTTGAAGATTATATGAGATTTTCGCGATCGGGTTAAACTTCTGCTTTCAAGGAAAGTAAAGAAAATAAGCTTTTTAAAGCTCACCCTGAAAGCGCCAGCTTTTTGGATATATGCTAAACTTTGTCTTCCTACTGATTCGGAATGTTACATAACATGCACTTTAGTTGTATTTCATTAATCAACTCTCTGGCACATCGGAAGGGAACATCAAAATGCAATTTTAGTCCTCTGGAGTAAAGCGATCATGGAAGGGGTAATAGCTGATGTTGGTTAAAAAAAAATGACGCGTTGAATAATTCATAAGGCGGCGTTCCCTGGCGGCACTCTTCTTGGGATCGGTGGCGATGCGTCTGTGCCTCCCCTGCTGTTGGGAAAACATTGATACACAAGACGCAGACCCCAAACCAATCAACGTTCTTCCCGCAGCCGCGTCTCTCCCTCTGTAAAGTAAATAGAATGATAAAGTTACTGAACGCATTTCGGATTGTGCAAAACGTCTTATAAATGTATTTATTTCTGGAGACGATCCCCTCCTGCCTGAGCAATGAATGTCAACCGATCGCCTGGGACCGATCGAACGGGAAGTGGGATGTGACTGCAGGAAGATAAAGGAAGGTGAACATAACCCCAAAATCAGCCTTCAAATAGTGGGAGGAACCTCCCAAAAGAAATACTAACCTATAGACATGTAAAGGCTCAAATAATCTATTTTGTTTTGTTTCTGAACAATGAAAAGATTTTTCTGATCCGAAATGCGATTTTTTTCGGGGGTGTTTTTGGTCATCTTATTCCATACTGGTCCTCTAAGTCCATACTGGTCAGTTTATTCCATACTAGTCCTCTTATTCCATACAGGTCATCTTAGGCTATACTGGTCCTCTTAATCCGTACTGGTCAGTTTATTCCATACTAGTCCTCTTATTCCATATTGCTCATCTTAGTCCGTACTGGTCACCTTATTCCATACTAGTCCTCTTAGTCTGTACTGGTCATTTTAGTCCATACTGTTCAGCTTATTCAGTAATGGTCATCTTAGTCTATACTGGTCCTCTTAGTCTGTACTGGTCATTTTAGTCCATACTGATCATCTTATTCTGTACTGGTCATCTTTGTCCATACTGGTCATCTTAGTCCATACTGGCCCTCTAAGTCCGTCCTGGTCCTCTTAATCCATACTTGTCATCTTATTCTATTTTGATTATCCTATTCCATACTGGTCAGTTTAGTCTGTACTGGTCATCATAGTCCGCATTAATCATCTTAGTCTGTACTGATTATCTTAGTCCCTCCCGGTCATCTCAGTCCAAACTCGTCATCTTAGCCTGTACTGTCATATTGTTTCATAGTGGTCACCTTTGTCCATACTGGTCATCTTAGTCTGTACTATAGGACTACACGGCCGTAAGCCGCCCTACGCTCACCCGTCCTGCACATCGGTGCGGATGAGCGTACTCGTTTGCTCGTACGGACGTGCAGGGCGGGTGAGCGTAGGGGGGCGTACGGCCACGTACTCCCATAGAAATGGACAGGTGCTGTGTACTAATCACACGCAGCACCTGTCCTTCCCGGGAGCTGCCCGATACGGCCGTGCACGCAGCACGGAGCTGTACGTGCCGGCCGATTCCAGTGTGAATGAGCCCTGCATGTCCCCGGGTACATAAAATAAAACCTTTTTTTTTAATACTCACCTGATCCCTGGATCCACTGACAAACCCAGGCTCCGGTCTCCCACGCTGTTAGAAGTTGCATACAGCGTGTGCTAGTTACTACTTAAACCAGCGTGCACTGTGTGCAGCTTCTGAGAAGATACGCTATTAGCGTTGCGGGAGCGATGCAAAATGTGCAGCCGGCTTCCTCGCTACACTAATAGCTAATAGCACTTCTGTTATAAGTATACAAACTGCTTATGATCTTTGTGATAATAAAGCTATTTGTGGTTAAACATATTCTGTCTCTCTCTGTCGTGTAAAAATCTGGAATCTGGAATGATAAATGTGTCACTGTTTTAAACAAGGTTAGGACTGTATGATACGTTAAATAAAATATTAACCGTTGTGTAAGCAAAACTTTATTTTCTGTCTGCCCCTCCCGAGAATAGACTCTGGATCCGCCCCTGGCCAACAAGGAGCATGCTGATAGGAAGAGAGAGCAGAGATAAGCTCAACAGTCTGCCAATCACAGGGTAGGGGAGGGACATTTAGGTTACTGTATTTGAAAAAATTGTAGGACCAACTATGCTTGCCTTTTTCCTAAAAGCGTGCAAACTCTTCTTGAAAAAGGCCAAAATAAAATATCAAGATGTGGGTCCCACAAACTTCAATGGGGTTCAAAGTTACATTTTCTAATGAACATTGTGCAGTAAAATAAAATTAAGCAATTTCAGTCCAGGTGAGGAGCCGGTGCAACAGTGCAAGACTGAAGGGAAGGACGGAGGTCAGATGGAAGACTGAAGGGGAGGACGGAGGTCAGATAGAAGAGTGAAGGGAAGGACGGAGGTCAGATAGAAGAGTGAAGGGAAGGACGAAGGACAGATAGCAGACTGAAGGGAAGGACGGAGGTCAGATAGAAGACTGAAGGGAAGGACGGAGGTCAGATGGAAGACTGAAGGGAAAGCCAGAGGTCAGATAGAAGACTGAAGGGAAGGTCGGAGGTCAGATATAAGACTGAAGGGAAGGACGGAGTTCCGTTTTAATGATAAATAAAGGAAGGAAGTCTAAGACAAAGTTTTGCACTGAAGAATAGAAACAAGATGCCGTTATGGAAGTTAGAACCTTCCTCTTTGATTCATATTAATGTGTCTGGAAACTGCAGCATGTCAGACTGTAGAGCCAATGATGACTTATTGCTTATGCAACTTTCTTCCCCGAGCCATCCTCGTCTCCGCTCCACAAAGAAATTAAGCTTCATCGTTACATGCTTAGCGCTAAATTACATGCAGAGGCTTGATTTGTTTAAAGCACATTCTGATTGCTATTACAGTTTTTGTTAATGGTGCTTAGCAAATCATTGTATTTGTTCCTGATCCAAAATTCATGGGCAGAGTAAGTAGTTTTAAATGAAGTAAAATATACTTGAGCACAGTGTAATTTGGCTGTGGGACGGGATGTGATCTTAACAGAATATCCTGTGAAACGCTCACAGATTCCTAATCTGAGACACAAAAAATATATAATTAAGAGAAGCGCCCAAAGGCTTGCTGGTAACAATGATCTCTCACATTATATTATTACCCTTCCATGTGTTCGAGGACGTCTTCCACTGAGGCCTTCTCAATTCTATACAGAAGTCATTTTACTCCTAGACAGAAGTCTTCACAATCCTAGTCAGGGGTCTTCATAATCCTATGCAGGGGTCCTCTCAATCCTAGACAGGGGTCTTCTCAATCCTAGACAGGGGCCTTTTCAATTCCAGACAAGAGTCTTGTCAATCCTTGACAGAAGTCTTCTCAATCCTAGACAGGGGTCTTCTTATCCCTAAACAGGGATCTCCTCAATCCTGGATTGAGGTCTTCTCAATCCTAGACAGGGGCCTTCTTAATTCTAGACAAGGGTCTTGTCAATTCGTGACAGAAGTGTTCTCAATCCTAGGCAGAGGTCTTCTCAATCCTAAACAGACGTCTTCTCAATACTAGACTGAGGTCCTCTTAATCCTATGCAGGGATCTTCTCAATCCTAGACAAGGGCCTTTTCAGTCCTAGACAGCAGTCTTCTCAATTCTAGACAAGAGTTTTCATAATCCCTGACAGAAGCCTTTTCAATCTTAGACAAGGGGCTTCTCAATCCTAGACAGAGGTTTTCTCAATACTAGACAGCAGTCTTCTCAGTCATAGACAGGGATCTTCACGATCCTTGACAGTGGAGAGCTGGCAACGTTTAGCCCGGGAGACAAACACAACCAACTGACACTTTCATGGTAGAGATGGCTTCCTGTGGGCAAAAAAAGTGCACCACACAAAGTTTGCCACAGTAATACAGTTATTGGTGGCTATGGTGAAAGGTTGGTGTCACGTCACTCGCAAGCAATCATGCTCCTGTTACTTACCATAATTCTCTGTATACCTTACCTTCTTGAGATGGTATTAAGCACATGCAGCTTACCTTTACCTGCTTCCAGTCTTGTCATCTTAGTTGTATAACATGACCCTGAGACACTTGTACTTTTTTTCAATGAGTACCTACTTTTCTGTTAACTTATGCAAAATAGTGAATTTCCTGAATTTCCTCAGGAAGCTACTGATGCATGAGTAGAAATTATTAACTATCTGAGATACTTCCTGCTGTGTCTCTTTTCCCCTGGGCTTTTGGCCTGTGAGGATGTCAACTTAGACCTGCAGGCTCTCTTAGGTCTTGAGCCTATCCATGGAAGGGTGTAGGGTCTCCCCTCCTGGGCGGAACCCCTGAAGGTGTTGGCTGCTGCACACAAGAGTGTCTGGCCTAGAGGAAACAAGCTGGGACTGTCCCTCGCATATGGACATGTGGTGAGTGACTGGTTGAGAGAGAAGTTATACACAGGTACCTTTCCATGCTTTCCTGCCTTTGAAGTTAAAGATTGAGATACAACTAGAACCTCAATGGCCATGGAGCCAGAGCACTCCAAGAGCCCAGCTAGTACAGTCTGTGATTTTGAGGGTAACCATCAGAAGAGCATGAGGGCTAGATTAATGTTTGAGATCCACTGTTTTTTAAGGTATATCTTGATCCACACCTCAGCCTCCTTCCCGTATTGTCATGTGCAATAAACATGTGTTCTATTAAAGTGAATGGCAGCCATCACTCTACACATGCACAGCAAAGAACCACACCTGGGACTCCTGTCACTGCAGACATACAGCCCTGTAGCTGCAGTGCAAGGATTTCCTTGCTTCTACTTCATCCATTCCATGGATCTGAGGTTCATCTACATCTGCAGCTGGTTCTTCTCGACCATTAGTGCACCAGTCATCAGATCACCAGTCATTAGGGGGGTTGCTCTGGCTCTAGGAAGCAAAGCCCTGCCTCTACCAAGATGGCCACCTTTACACAGCCACAGCACAGATCAAAGCACAGCAAGCCATTAAAAATCAGCTGCTGGGAGACTGGCATTACTGGTGACTAGCCCACTGCCTTCTTCTTGCCTTTCTGGGCACAGCTTCCAAAGTTTAGGTCTACATTAATATGGGCCAACATCATATTGTGGCTCAATAGGTGGTTTTATGGTAACTCACTGTTTGGTGATGATACACCTGGAAGTGGCCATGCTCACATTTCTCTGCAGTTCACATAACACTGTCCGTATAATACAATCTCTGTGTATTACCTTCTACCATTGTAGGCTTCGAGACATGGAAGAAGCGTGGCTTGCCATCCATCGGGAGGTCACTGTGCTGTGAAATAAACACCCACACTTACCTTCACCGATCTGACAAATAATTTGCTCCCACGTTGAACTCAATAACAGGTCTGAAGAAACAGCTTGACCCGCAGCCATTCCAAATAAATAAAGGCCACCATCTTTCGATCTTTATGAGTGATCGCAGTATATGACGGGAAAAACATTTCTTGTAAGGAGGGCAGCATCACCCCCAGTGAAATTGTGCATTAGAGTCCTGCTCCACAGCGGGGAACATACAGCAACACCGTTCATTCCAGTGCATTAGGCAATTTATTTCCAAGTTTTCAGAAAGGAAACTAAGAAAATAGCTTCTGCAAGTTACATTTTCCATCAAAGCAAATCTAGGACCAATTGCTAAAAATCACAAATAACCTTTAAAGCATTAGCGTGATTTTAAAAGCCGTTCTCAATCTTTTTTTTCACTCTGCAGCTTTCATTAAAATAATCCCGGGCAGGGGCGTAACTAGAAATCACAGGGCCCCATAGCAAAATTTGTATGGGGCCCTGTGATTTCTAGTTACACCCCTTGAAGAGCAGTCAATGAGAGTGATCTGAACAGCGGCGCGTTCGAACCCATAGTGGCCCAGGCCCCATAGCGGCCGCCTGGGTCGCTATGGCTATTGTTACGCCACTGATCACGGGTGATGCTGCCATGCAGGTTTCTTGTTCAGGCACTTCCTGTTAGGCTAGGTTCACACCAGATGCAGTGCATTTCGGCCCGATTCTGGCCAGAACGCTTTGCATCGCAATGCGGCCAGCTCACTATGTTGTGGGGCAGTGCGAGCGCAATGCGATCGGTCGCAGGGAATCGCAAGGCACATTGTGCGCCCGGTCCGATCAAAATGCTTCAAGCACTATTTTGATCACACCGGACCAGACCGCAGGCACAATGTGCCTTGCTATACTGTGCGGCGGATCGCATTGGGGCCGGAGGGCGTGGCTATGGTGCCATTCACTTTAACGGCCCACTACGCTCCCTCCCGCCCCACAAAAAAAGTGAGCCGGCCACAATGCGCTGCATCGCGTTCCGGCCAGAATCGGGCCGGAAGGCACTGCATCTGATGTGAACGAACCCTTATAAGAAAACAATGCTCTGAGCTTGTCTCCTGTTTGCTCTCCTGTGTTGTCACCCTGCCAAAAGCTCCCCCTGGTGGAGACTACAAGCGGGCATGCCGGCACATATCGCCTGGGCATGATCCACACTTGTCACTGTCAGAAAGCCTAGGCAATGATGTGCAGCCGGCACTAGAGTGAGTGCATGTAGACAGGAAGTGGCTGAAAGAGGCTGCACTGAGATGGAAGAAGGAAAGAAAAAAACAGGTTAATTGTAATTAATACAGAATGCATTGGCAACCTAAGGGGCCCAGCTGTAAAGCAGCAATGTAACCTTATGTTTGTCATGGGGCGTCCCTAACCTGACACTTGCGGGGGGAGTGGGGGGTTGGAGGTTGCGGGTGATTGGCTGGTTTGGGGTGTTGTCGCCACATGTTACGAAGAAGGGGCCACCATGCTCACTGACATCACTAGTTTCCAGTTGGTGGGTGAGATGCCATTCAAGGTGGCTCAGCTCCTGGCAACCAGTGACGCCAGTGAGCTGGATGAGACCCTGGACAGAGCATCACAGGCTGTTAAGAGCTCTTAGCAATCTGGCATGCTCTGGCCGAAAAGGGGGCGGCAGGCACAATCCCCCCCCCCACCACCACCACCACCGTGACCAAAGGAGATGGCACCTGAGGCCACCACATCAGTCTTCCTCATTATAGGGACAGCCCTGTATCTGTCTGATGTGCCAAGCATCCTGCAGGTCACAGGTCCAGCAAATCCATATGCGGATACATGATACAATTAAAGTGTATGTAAACCCCAACATTAAACTTCTCTTATTTCCTTCCTTTTGGTCTGTTGATTATACTATTGAAAGTGTGTTTTTTTTAACTATTGATAAGTGCAAAAAAACACTTTTGATTATGTATGAAATTCAGAGCTGTCTTGTGTCCTGTGTTATCTCAAGGAGTCTAGTTAGCCCTCCCGGTTCTTGTCTTGGATTACAGAATGATAAGTGTTTATGTTGATGAGAGAGAGGGAGGGTTTGAGTAGTTAGCAAAGACAACTGTGCAAGGCTGACACCACTCAGTCCACAAAATGCATTGTGTTTAAGTCCATAACAGGGCTTAGTTTAGACTACAAGTACATCAGTGACTATTAGACATGTGCACTGCCAAAAAATTTGTTTAGTTTCGTTTCGTTTTAAATTCGGATTTGTGTTATTTCGTTTTTCGGGATTCGGGTGTGAAAGTCAATTCGGATTCGGAATTCGGATTCGGACGAAATTCGGTAGCGGTAGTTCGAACGTTCGTTTCATTTTCTGTTCTTATTTGTTTCTTATTCGTTTCGTTCGTTCGTGACATTTGAGGGGGAAAAAATATTTTTCTCCTTCTCTAATGTCACTTTGCTCCAACGAACGAAACGAATAAAAAATGAATAAGAACCGAAAGCGAAACGAACGTTCGAACTACCGCTACCGAATTTCGGAAATGGAAATTCGGATTCGTTTGCATTCGTTATGTCTGTAATTCGGAATTCCGATACATCCGAATGTCCGAATTTCCGAAAATT
>NW_017308029.1:149122-158636 GCF_000935625.1 Nanorana parkeri
CCCCCCCCCACCACCACCACCACCGTGACCAAAGGAGATGGCACCTGAGGCCACCACATCAGTCTTCCTCATTATAGGGACAGCCCTGTATCTGTCTGATGTGCCAAGCATCCTGCAGGTCACAGGTCCAGCAAATCCATATGCGGATACATGATACAATTAAAGTGTATGTAAACCCCAACATTAAACTTCTCTTATTTCCTTCCTTTTGGTCTGTTGATTATACTATTGAAAGTGTGTTTTTTTTAACTATTGATAAGTGCAAAAAAACACTTTTGATTATGTATGAAATTCAGAGCTGTCTTGTGTCCTGTGTTATCTCAAGGAGTCTAGTTAGCCCTCCCGGTTCTTGTCTTGGATTACAGAATGATAAGTGTTTATGTTGATGAGAGAGAGGGAGGGTTTGAGTAGTTAGCAAAGACAACTGTGCAAGGCTGACACGACTCAGTCAACAAAATGCATTGTGTTTAAGTCCATAACAGGGCTTAGTTTAGACTACAAGTACATCAGTGACTATTAGACATGTGCACTGCCAAAAAATTTGTTTAGTTTCGTTTCGTTTTAAATTCGGATTTGTGTTATTTCGTTTTTCGGGATTCGGGTGTGAAAGTCAATTCGGATTCGGAATTCGGATTCGGACGAAATTCGGTAGCGGTAGTTCGAACGTTCGTTTCATTTTCTGTTCTTATTTGTTTCTTATTCGTTTCGTTCGTTCGTGACATTTGAGGGGGAAAAAATATTTTTCTCCTTCTCTAATGTCACTTTGCTCCAACGAACGAAACGAATAAAAAATGAATAAGAACCGAAAGCGAAACGAACGTTCGAACTACCGCTACCGAATTTCGGAAATGGAAATTCGGATTCGTTTGCATTCGTTATGTCTGTAATTCGGAATTTCGATACATCCGAATGTCCGAATTTCCGAAAATTTGTCAGAATTTCGATTCGGAACGAAACGAATCGCACATGTCTAGTGACTACATGGTGAATAAGAGGGCGGTGGAAGTGGTTGAGTAGTTTAGCAAATAACCATGAGAAGGGCAGACACCATTCAGTTCACAAGAACTCTGTTTGTTTAAAGGAGAACTATGGGGGTTAAGGCTTTTCCCCATAGTTCTCCTTAGGGTAACGGGAGGACACAAACTCGCGTCCTCCCGTCACCCTAGGCTCAGTATATAGGGAGCTGTAGCCCACGGTATACTGAGACAGCGCAGCTGAAGCGGATCCCGACAATTGTGCCGGGATCCGCCCAGCTGCGTGAGTGACAGCTGGCTCTGCCTATCTAGAAGCAGAGCCAGCTGTACCCGCCCCCTCCCCCGTCCGTTCCGCCAGTCAGCGCTGGCGGATCGGAGCGGGGAGGGGGGAATCCAGCCCCTCCCCTGTCACAGCAGAGAGCCGTGACAGGATCGAGAGGTGAGCGAACGCCAGTATGTGTTCGCTCACCTCCCGATCTACTGAGCCGACCTGTGACAGTCTCATTGTCACAGGTCGGCTAGAACTATGAGGTGAGTGAAAAGCACCCCCCCCCATAGTTCTCCTTCAAGTTCACAATAGGACTTATCTTGCACTACAAGTCCATTAGTCCCTAGGATGTGGATAAGAAGACAGTGGGTGTGGTTGAGTCGTTTAGCAAAAGGCAATGGTCAGGGCTGACACCACCCCGCCTGCAAAAATGCTGCATGTTGTCAGCCCAATGGGTGAGTGCATTTCTACCAGATCAACAGATATTTGTCTGTACTTGCAGGGTCTTTAAATAGGAAATGTGCAGGGATATGCACTGTGTATTTATTTAGTTTTTCATTTTTTCATATACTTTAGTATTTTGACAATTTTCTAACAAGCTTTGTTTGCTGACCAATTTGTAGAACGAAATATGATTGCTGGCTGGTTGCTGTGGGTTACTACTCTCTGCCCATCGTTCGTTTGCCTTATTAAACAAGATGTAAGAAGCCACACAAGACCCTTCTTCTCATACACTGCTTGCGCTTAATCCTCCTCTGCTGCCGTGCTGACAGACCACAGGGGCCAATAGTCATCAATTACTTTCTATCTGTTTCACAGATTGCCTCCACTTCAAGTCCCCTTTGTATTCCTTCCGCGTCTCTCGATCCGCTACACTGTCAGAGCGGCCATCAGGCAAACGCTGCCTCGGAAACCTTTCACCGTCTAGATTGGAACCTACGCCAACCATTTATTTGCAGAGGAGGGATCAGTCACATGAACCGGGGATGCGTTGGCTCTGAAGCCGCCTTTGTGACAATGTGTTCTCTCTGTTGGATACAATGTATCTAATTGCTGGACAGCGCAAGCTCAAGTTTGCATATTTCTTTAGCTGATTCATGAATACAAATCTGGTTGTTGCATGTGTGGAAGGCAAGAGGTAATTAACCATAACAAAAACCCAGACTCACATTTAACCTCTTGAAGTCCGCTGTGTTACACCTCCTTCCTGTCTAGGACATTTCTCAGTGTACTTTGACTGACATTTATTCCGTCATGCAACGCTATTTTATACCATTTTTTTTTTATACCATTTTTTAGGGACAGATAGAGCTTTCTTTTGCTGGTATTTGATCTATAGCGATTATAGTTCTATAGTGCTGGCTGGAGACGGCCACACAAGCGGTCCTCGGCCGGTGGAGAATTGCCATCAGTCTGTCCTGCTATTTCCATTTGGAGATGCCGACAAAACCCTTTTGGTTTCTCCTCTAGCATTAAGCCCTCGTTCACACCTGAACGTTTTGTAGTGCGTTCTACGCTCGAAGAACGCTCTACAAAAACGCTCAAAAATATAAATTGCATTGGAGTCCATGGACTCGTTCCCACCTTGCCGTATTTCCGCCCGTCCCGAACACGCTACAAAACGGCCCACGCCTGAAAAGGTACAGGTACTACTTTGGGCCGTTTTGTAGGGCGTTTTCCATTGAAATACAGCCAAGTAGCCTTCGGAATCGCGTGACGGTCGCACGACTTTTTTACCACGAATCGCGGTAAAAAAACCCGCGCGACGGTCGCGCGACAGACGCGCTTTTGCAATACGCCTAGGTGTGAACCCAGCCTTATAGGCGTCCTTCATGTGCTCACACCATCCTCCACCCTGGGACCACGTGCCGTTCCATCTCATTGCTTGTCGCTTGTCCTAAGCATCCGTTGAGTACGCACTTAGGGGATTACCTCCTGCTCCTGATGAAGCGCCCTTCGGCACGAAACGCGTTGAGCCTCACCAGCATCGCTTGACTCCTACTGTCAATGCTATACTATTACCCACTTTGTTTGTTCCACTAGAGGGTTCATTTTTCGATTTATGTATTATTGGAGATGTATTGGCTGCAATACTGCATCTGTTATCTATATACCTTGTTCATGCACATTTGAACCTCATCTGTGGGACTCCAAGGGGGTTACTAGGAGGTTCCCTCTAAGGGCGAGTTCTTTTATATTCTAATTACATTGTCCAATGTTCTTTAAAAAAAAGATGTTTTGATAAATACATTTTTCACTTTTATATCTACTAATGGCGTGAAGTCTATTGGATTTGTCACTCTGCTAGCCAACAAAAAACCCAATTTTTTCTCTTTCTTGTGTCATTATCAATTATCCAGGGGTTGGCTCCCAGAGATTTGGGATCTGTGCACCATAAACCAATTTTGTTTCTTTGGTGGTATTTAATCACCACTGGGGGGTTTTATTTTTTACTATATTAAAGGAGAACTATGAGGGGGGTGTTTTTCACTCACCTCATAGTTCTAGCCGACCAGTGACAATGAGACTGTCACAGGTCGGCTCAGTAGATCGGGAGGTGAGCGAACATATACCGGCGTTCGCTCACCTCTCGATCCTGTCACGGCTCTCTGCCGTGACAGGGGGAGGGGCTGGATTCCCCCCTCCCCGCTCCGGTCCTCCAGCGCTGACTGGCAGAATGGACGGGGGAGGGGGCGGCTCTGCCTCTAGATAGGCAGATCCAGCTGTCAGTCACGCAGCTGGGCGGATCCCGGCACAATTGTCGGGATCCGCTTCAGCTGCGGCGTCTCAGTATGCCGCGAGCTACAGCTCGCGGTATACTGAGCCTAGGGTGACGGGAGGACGCTAGTTTGTGTCCTCCCATTACCCTAAGGAGAACTATGGGGGAAAGCCCTAACCCCATAGTTCTCCTTTAAGGAAAAAGTACAGAAAATGTAAAAAAAAATAACTGTTTCCCCTATATTAAATGATTGCTTCCTGGTTGCTGCTCATTTATGTGTAGGGGGCTGGTGTAAAGCAGTCTTATATAGCTGATCTCCACTCCTGCCGGCTCCAAGACTGGTGCCCACAGCCTCTTTCCCCTGGCCCTCCAGTGGTCAGGGGCCTGCAATCTCATAACATCTCATAGCCCATAGCATTGTACTTGAGGATGCCAAGGTACAGCGTTGAGTTGTCCCTGCTCATTTGGACTCCAACCATTGTATTAGTGATTTATCATTTGCTGGGACCTCTATGCCCGGCCTGTATAAACAGATACAATCACCACAGAAAATCCTTATCAGATAACTGAATTCATCAATTACCTTTTTCTCTCCATGAAAGATCTTTATTGATTGCAGCAGGTTACGTAAGACAACAGGAAGTAGCAGATGAATGGAAAGACGGTATTTGCAGGTCAAAACGTGGTAATGTTTTCCCCCATGCAAGCATATTCACATGTGGCCATGAGACAAGCAGCCATTTTGATGCCATGATGACAATGTGAGAAGAAAGGAAATACATCATACACAAGGGGAGGGAATACAGAAAAGGATGGCGCTATAACCAAAATGACCACAAGATGGCAGTATATTAACCAGCTATACTGATAATATGCTAGTAATGCTGGTAATATCCTAAGGAAATCAACTATATAAGCTCTCAATTCACAGTAATATAAATATGAATCATGGCTATGCATTGCAGGGATCCCAACCTGCCCTTCTCATTTAGGGGGGTGTCCTCTGCCCCCCCCCCAATGCTATCTGCCATCATTTCAGGGGGGGAAGAGAGCACCTCCCTGAAATGATGGCATATAGCACGGGAAGCAATAAAGCAATAGCTTGTTTGCTATCTGTTTTTTGTTTTTTTTTTGTTTTTTAGTATTCTGACAGCTGCTGCCATCAGAACAATAATAATGATTAAAAAAAAAAAACAGAATAGGAATGCATAGCTAGATTCCTATTGGCTATTTCAATTTGCAATATCCAATAACAAGCTGGCTATTGCACCCGACCTCTGCTGCTGTCAATCACTAGAAGAGGACCTGATGGAGAACTTCAGGTCCCCCTCTGCTGATTGACAACAGCAGTGGGCGGGTGCAATAGCTAGTCTGCTATTGGATATTGCAAAATGAAATAGCCAATAGGAATCTAGCTATGCATTCCTATTCTGTTTTTTTTTCTCTGACTGACGGCGGACGGTGGCTCCGATGTCAGAAAAAAAGTTTACTCTTCTAGATATAGTTTCCGGGAGAAAATGTTTATCTCCCGGGCGGCCCGGAGCCACTATCTAATAGCGGGAGACTCCCAGAGACTCCGGGAGAGTTGGGATGTCTGGCATTGTGTCATATTTATATGAAATAGATGTAACAGCACACTGCTTGTTGCATATTTTGCAGAAGTGAGTATAGCCCAATGTGCAACGTGATTCCACCTTCGTCAGGCTCAGTTTGGAGGTCATCAGACCTCATTATAAAGTCACTTATAAAGCCATCCACAACTCTGCCCTCCGGATATATCTCAGACCATGTCTCAAAATATCACCCTAACCGTCCACTCCGCTCATCCCAAGACCTCCTGCTTTCCAGCTCCCTAGTCAACTCCTCCCATACTCGCCTCCAGGACTTCTCTAGAGTCTCTCCCATCCTCTGGAACTCTTTACCCCAACCTGTCCGTCTATCTCCCACCTTGACTGCCTTTAGGCGTTCCCTAAAGACTCATCTCTTCAGGGAACCCTATCCCACCTCAACCTAACCACTGAACCATCCCATTCTCAAACAATTCATCCCCACACAGCTACCTCCTCATGTATCGTTTCCCACTCCTCTTTTAGATTGCAAGCCCTCAGGGGCAGGGGCAGGGCCGTCTTTAATACTGATTGGACCCTGGGCAAACAATTTCTTCCCCCCCCCCGGCCCTAACAGCAGCATACGGAAGAGGTGGGGGCAACACATATTTTTAATATATAGTTCGTTCTATACCTGAAAATCGAATCATGGACTATGTCTTAATATAACCCAGCTATCTAAACCACATAATACCCAGATAAGGAGTGTCGGATGAACGGATGATCCGACACTCTCGGCGCAGAGATGGGGGGCCTGCTGGCCGCTGGGACTGTGCTGGGCCCCCTAGAGGCCCTGGTGCGCTTGCACCGGCGGTAGTTCCGCCACTGCTTATGTGGGCTGAAGGGGCAGCTGCTTTGGGCCCCACAACAATGATTGGGCCCTGGGCGACTGCCCCTTTTGCCCTGCGTTAAAGACGGCCCTGGGCAGGGCCCTCCTTACCATCTTGTCTTGAATTGTATTGTAATTGTAATGTCTTCCTTACATTGTAAAGCGCTGCGCAAACTGTTGGCGCTATATAAATACTATGTAATAATAATTATAGTGCTCCCCCTTTTTTAGAAACAGCAGCAATTTTCATACATCTGACAAGGACTCCAATCATTCCTTATCTTATCCAAAGCAGCAAAAAAAAAAAGAAGAAAGGTTTTGTCTAGAGAGATAAACCTTAACGGTAATTCCTAATGAAAACCAAACTTTGTGCCGTCATAGATTGTGTTAAACTCGAGGCAGTCAGAATTTAGCGCCCCTCCTGTGACTCCCCCGGAGATATTCATCCCCGCAGTTTTGTATCATTTGCCATCTAAACGTGGAGGAAATTGGAGCCACAAAACAAAAGGCGGAATGTTCTGCGCGCTTACTTTGCTTTATCGGCTGCTATTATTTTGGTAAACAACGTTAAGTCGATCCGCTCCAGACAAAACTCATGAACAAATATGAATATAAAAAGCTGGGAATAGCCTGAGAGTTCTTAGTCTCGGGAAAAGCTGCAGTCATTTCCAGCCGGCGAGTGGGGGGGAGGGAGGGGGTAACGGCTCGGATATCAAAAGTGCCTCAGTCTGGAAATTCTCTGAATAAAAAGGTTTCTATCTGATAACATTCAGTTTGATCTCAAAAGTAATATATTTCTGGTGTTTTATTCTTCAAAACGCTTACAGCTGAAGTTCAATCCGCTTATATTTTGCCCTCACTTGTTCCTCCCTCCCCCTTTATCAACGTGATAATACAAACTTTTAATAGCACTTTTCCTTTTTCATTACATATCTTATTTTAGCCCCAGTGATGTCATCATTTGGGTTTACAGTATGTGCTTCTCTGTGCAATGCAGGTAGATCATGGCAGGTGGGAGGGGCAGGTCTCAGTACTCTTCTAAAGAGCCTGTTTTATCAAAATTTGTGACTGCTTTGGAATGTGTGACCGGTCACATGGTCACAGATTTTAGCGTAAACCCGCCCACTTTTTCTACGCTGGAATATGTTACTGGCAAAAGGAGAAGAATTAAAAAATGTTCTCAGCTGTTCCAGGGCAGATCGTATGTGCAGGAGAACTGATCTGCCCCGAAACAGCTGAAATGTCACTTCTATCCGACTTTGTAAGTGCGATCTGACATTCCACAAAGTCGGATAGAAGTGACTTTTCCGCGGTTTCAGGGCAGATCGGTTCTCCTGCACATACGATCTGCGATGCCGATCTGCCCTGGAACAGCTGAGAAAGGGTTGGAATTATTCATCTTTTGCCGGTCACATATTCCACACCCGCAAAAATGTGCGCGTGAGTATGTTAAAATGTGCGACCACGTCACCGGTCACACATCCCAACCCAGTCACAATCTTTGATAGAACAGAGCCCTAAGTCCATATGCAAGCAGTGGGCTGGTGCATGGGAGGAGTTATGCAAATATCAAAATGCCCTGAGGAATGGATGCCAGTGGGTGTTGCTTTTGTATGCCTAGGTAACATCTGCTTGTGATGCTGAGCCTCCATGATTATAAGAACTGAAATCCAATCAATTAAAGGAGCGGGCCAGGAACACTCAGGGTGGGGTGTCGGGCCGGGTAACTGGCCCGGGAGTGGAACCCCTTGGCAGTGACGAAAACAGGTACAAGATCGCAGTACCAAAAGGATAATCCAATAGAATAGTCAAGTCCAGGTCCGGGTCGTGGCAGGCAGCAAGATTCGTAGTCGAAGGGTCAGGGGAAAGGGTCGGTAGTCGGGAAGTCAGATCAACAGATAGGTTCACAAGAGGGAGCTGGGTGTTCACCATGAGGTAGAATAACTCAGCAATGAGTCAAGGCTCTGACCAGCTTTATATATACAGGGAACCCAGTCTGCCAGTGCAACCATGAAGCTTCCCTAGTCAGCAGCCAATCGCAAGGCCGAGGGCAGTTGGTGAGTGCTGGAGTCCTCCCCCAGCCTGAATAGCACCTGGACTGTGGGATGGCGCAGGCGCACTACGCGTGCGCTCCTGGGCACGCGCGCGGCGTGCGTACCGCGCACCCGTGGCGCGACTCACCGGCAAACCTCCTCCAGGAGGAGGAGGAGCCCGTGCCCGATGCCCACGCCGGCGAGCCTGGAGAGGAGCGGCCCCCCTGGGTCCCTGACATGGGGGGAAAGAAAAACTAGATGATGCTGGGTGTCCTCCAGGCAGCAAACGAGGCGGTCTCTATCTGACTTCCATTGGTGCCCACTGCTGACTATACCCCGGAGTGAAAAGAGGACACAAGGGTGAAGAGAGGACACCAGGGCAGCGAGGGAAGGAAATGAGGACTGCTTCCACAACAGATACCAACGTCCTTCATTTCAATAGAACAATAAATCAAGCTCTATATCATTTTTGCATGTCATGCTTGAATATACTCATCACTGTACAGTTATATCCTGCATTTAGTAAATGTCTTGCCATTCCAATTAATACAAGGACTGGGCCAGGGACTGTCAGGCTGGAGGAAATTGCCAGATAATTCTGGACATCCTCCAGCCAGGAAGTGAGGCGGGATCTATCTGACTTGCTGCAGCTTCTAATGCACATTGTGAGAAGCTCCCAGTGTGCAGTGATATCAGAGGAAGCAATTTCAGTCCAGGAGAGAGCTCTGATCGCATACTCTAACCACCCTGTACAGAGCTCTGATCCCATCCTCTCCTCGCCCTGTACAGAGCTCTGATCCCATCCTCTCCCCACCCTGTACAGAGCTCTGATCCCATCCTCTCCTCGCCCTGTACAGAGCTCTGATCCCATCCTCTCCTCACCCTGTACAGAGCTCTGATCCCATCCTCTCCTCACCCTGTACAGAGCTCTGATCCCATCCTCTCCTCACCCTGTACAGAGCTCTGATCTCATCCTCTCCTCAGCCTGTACAGAGCTCTGATCTCATCCTCTCCTCACCATGTACAGAGCTCGGATCCCATCTTCTCCTGGCCCTCTACAGAGCTCTGATCCCATCCTCTCCTC
>NW_017308029.1:163267-190970 GCF_000935625.1 Nanorana parkeri
TCTGATCCCATCCTCTCCTGGCCCTCTACAGAGCTCTGATCTCATCCTCTCCTCACCCTTTACAGAGCTCTGATCTCATCCTCTCCTCACCCTGTACAGAGCTCTGATCTCATCCTCTCCTCACCCTGTACAGAGCTCTGATCCCATCCTCTCCTCACCCTGTGCAGAGCTCTGATCTCATCCTCTCTCCACCCTGTACAGAGCTCTGATCCCATCCTCTCCTCCCCTGTGCAGAGCTCTGATCTCATCCTCTCCTCACCCTGTACAGAGCTCTGATCCTATCATCTACCAGCCCTGTACAGAGCTCAGATCCCATCCTCTCCTCACCCTGTGCAGAGCTCTGATCTCATCCTCACCTCACCCTGTACAGAGCTCTGATCCTATCATCTACCCGCCCTGTACAGAGCTCTGATCCCATCCTCTCCTCACCCTGTGCAGAGCTCTGATATCATCCTCTCCTCATCCGGTACAGAGCTCTGATCCTATCATCTACCCGCCCTGTACAGAGCTCTGATCTCATCCTCTCCTCACCCTGTACAGAGCTCTGATCCTATCATCTCCCCGCCCTGTACAGAGCTCTGATCCCATCCTCTCCCCACCCTGTACAGAGCTCTGATCCCATCCTCTCCTCACCCTGTACAGAGCTCTGATCTCATCCTCTCCTCACCCTGTACAGAGCTCTGATCTCATCCTCTCCTCATCCTGTACAGAGCTCTGATCTTATCCTCTCCTCACCCTGTACAGAGCTCTGATCCTATCATCTACCCGCCCTGTACAGAGCTCTGATCCCATCCTCTCCTCACCCTGTACAGAGCTCTGATCTCATCCTCTCCTCTCCCTGTACAGAGCTCTGATCTCATCCTCTCCTCTCCCTGTACAGAGCTCTGATCTCATCCTCTCCTCTCCCTGTACAGAGCTCTGATCTCATCCTCTCCTCTCCCTGTACAGAGCTCTGATCTCATCCTCTCCTCTCCCTGTACAGAGCTCTGATCTCATCCTCTCCTCTCCCTGTACAGAGCTCTGATCTCATCCTCTCCTCTCCCTGTACAGAGCTCTGATCTCATCCTCTCCTCTCCCTGTACAGAGCTCTGATCTCATCCTCTCCTCTCCCTGTACAGAGCTCTGATCTCATCCTCTCCTCTCCCTGTACAGAGCTCTGATCTCATCCTCTCCTCTCCCTGTACAGAGCTCTGATCTCATCCTCTCCTCTCCCTGTACAGAGCTCTGATCTCATCCTCTCCTCTCCCTGTACAGAGCTCTGATCTCATCCTCTCCTCTCCCTGTACAGAGCTCTGATCTCATCCTCTCCTCTCCCTGTACAGAGCTCTGATCTCATCCTCTCCTCACTCTGTACAGAGCTCTGATCTCATCCTCTCCACACCCTGTAAAGATCTCTGATCCTATCATCTACCCGCCCTGTACAGAGCTCTGATCCCATCCTCTCCTCACCCTGTACAGAGCTCTGATCCCATCCTCTCCTCACCCTGTACAGAGCTCTGATCCCATCCACTCCTCACCCTGTACAGAGCTCTGATCCCATCCTCTCCTCACCCTGTACAGAGCTCTGATCCCATCCTCTCCTCACCCTGTACAGAGCTCTGATCCCATCCTCTCCCCACCCTGTACAGAGCTCTGATCTCATCCTCTCCTCACCCTGTACAGAGCTCTGATCCTATCATCTACCCGCCCTGTACAGAGCTCTGACCCCATCCTCTCCTGGCCCTCTACAGTGCTCCGATCCCATCCTCTCCTCACCCTATACAGATCTCTGATCCTATCATCTTCTCACCCTGTACAGAGCTCTGATCCCATCCTCTCCTCACCCTGTACAGAGCTCTGATCCCATCCTCTTCTCACCCTGTACAGAGCTCTGATCCTATCCTCTCCTCACCCTGTAAAGAGCTCTGATCCTATCCTCTCCTCACCCTGTAAAGAGCTCTGATCCCATCCTCTCCTCACCCTGTACAGAGGTCTAGTCCCATCCTCTCCTCACCCTGTACAGAGCTCTGATCTCATCCTCTCCCCACACATGTACAGAGCTCTGATCTCATCCTCTCCTCACCCTGTACAGAGCTCTGATCTCCTCCTCTCTCCTCACCCTGTACAGAGCTCTGATCCTATCATCTACCCGCCCTATACAGAGCTCTGATCCCATCCTCTCCTCACCCTGTACAGAGCTCTTATTCTCTCCTCTCCTCACCCTGTGCAGAGCTCTGATCTCATCCTCTCCTCACCCTGTACAGAGCTCTGATCCCATCCTCTCCCCACCCTGTACAGAGCTCTGATCCTATCATCTACCCGCCCTGTACAGAGCTCTGATCCCATCCTCTCCTCACCCTGTACAGAGCTCTGATTTCATCCTCTCCTCACCCTGTACAGAGCTCTGATCCCATCCTCTCCTCGCCCTGTACAGAGCTCTGATCTCATCCTCTCCTCGCCCTGTACAGAGCTCTGATCCCATCCTCTCCTCACCCTGTACAGAGCTCTGATCCCATCCTCTCCTCACCCTGTACAGAGCTCTGATCCTATCCTCTCCTCCCCCTGTACAGAGCTCTAGTCCCATCCTCTCCTCACCCTGTACAATGCTCTGATCTCATCCTCTCCTCACCCTGTACAGAGCTCTGATCCTATCCTCTCCTCGCCCTGTACAGAGCTCTGATCCTATCCCCTCCTCGCCCTGTACAGAGCTCTAATCCTATCCTCTCCTCACCCTGTACAGAGCTCTAATCCCATCCTCTCCCACAGAGCTCTGATCTCATCCTCTCCCCACCCTGTACAGAGCTCTGATCTCATCATCTCCTCACCCTGTACAGAGCTCTAATCTCATTCTCTCCTCACCCTGTACAGAGCTCTGATCCCATCCTCTCCTCGCCCAGTGCCGAGCTCTGATCTCATTCTCTCCTCGCCCCGTGCAGAGCTGTGATCTCATTCTCTCCCCACCCTGTGTAGAGTTCAAAAGTACACAAGATAGCACTTTGCAATGAACTCAAACACAACACAGATTTATTTGGGTTTTGGTTTGTAATCAAAGCTTCACTACGAGCTGATTGATCCTGTGTTGAGGATGGGTTGACATTTATTAGGGAGAAGTTCAAGAGTTGACATAAACAGAACACTGACAATTAATGTAACAAGCACATTAAAGCTAGATTAGATAGCAAACATGACTGCTCCGACACTGCCCTATCTTCTCCATGAGATTTTATTTCAGCTCATTACTTGCCAAATTTCGACAATGGTGCTGTTTGGCACTTGACGTGTTAAAGACATCAAGAGATCAGATTGCTGTGATGTATGTATCTTCCCCAGCCGGTTTCTGAAGGACACAGATAGTGTGTGATGACACTGAATAGGCAGGAAGGCATTAGAAGAGATAAAAGGCCTGAAATAAGATTCCTGCCCTTTATCAAATCAAAATACATTAGCCTCTAGAGTTCTGAGTTGTTAGAGGTCTCGGTGTTATGTAACATGACTCCCCCCGTGTTTTGGTTAGTTATCTTAGAACAGAATCCCATAATTGCATTTTGTAAATGTAGATTTGTAAGCAGTGCTGATGAAATCTTTCTGGTGGATGGAAGCCGCCACAAAGAGGAGAGAACAAATTAGAGGTTCGTCGAGGGACGGATCATAATGCCTTTTACAGAAGTGAGAGGGAGATAAAGTGTTCTGATATTTCTGGAACATGGCATAGGCTCCTCTAAGGGGGGAGTAGTGCTTCCGTTTGCGTATTTGCTTTAAACTTCAAGTATATTTTCACCGGATCTCAGGAACGGCTTGAGAAGATTTTTTTTTAAATGCATCCAATCAGTTCTTTACTGACTAGTGGAATGGAGTCCAGCCTCAGAGTCCCAGCCTCAGGGTCAGAGTCCCTGCCTGCTCACAGAGGGTTCCAGTATGGACACAGGTTCCCCAGCAGTGTCTCGGTAGATGGTATTCAACAGCTTAACACGCACAGCCATGTGTCCTGTTCCAAACACTCCTCACAGACACCGACTGACTGGCTTCCTGTTCCTTTTTAACACACCCTCTCGCTGGTGGGTTAACCCTTTGATTACCAGAACTGGCTGTAGTCACGAGCCTCCGGATTCAGGGACCCATGTATAATTAAAAACTCTGGGAAGACTGCCTAGCAGTTTCCCTTACAAGTCCGACCCTGAACCCCTCACCCTGCTTGGCGAGAACCCTGAATGCAAGGTGACCTTAACGGGACCAAGACAGGGTGTTATTTTAAAATGAGAAGACATTACATTCATTAATATAACCAATTAAAACTTAAAATAAATATGATAATTAAAAAAAATTCAAGCAATCAGTTCTTATTAAAAGCTCATGTCCGGGTAAACCTTCTCACCCTCCTGAAACTAATTGCTGGGGAAAATTTAAAACAAAATAAACACATTGAAAGGCCAAATTTCTTACCTGAACTCCCAGTCTCGTGACAGGCTAGATCCCAAGGCAGCATGCGAAGGCCCTTCTTCCAGTGTCCACATGACTTCCCGGTGACATGCATGCTTCCTACTGTAAGAAGAGTCCATTGGATGTGCCCTTGCTGGGTCCTGAAGACTTCAAGCAGCCATGAGACATGATGTAAGGATGCAAAGGGGGGGAAACAAGACTGGTGGGCAGGCCTCAATGCAGCTTCGGGTCACTGCGTAAGTAAAAACCCTCCTAAGAACTGTCCTCCTTAGAAAAATGAGAATGGAAAGACAAAGGTTGGGCGGAAGTCATTGGGATAGTTTTTTTTTGCCCAGATACAGGCTTTAGGTCGGGGTAAAGGGCTTCAGAATAATTTTCCAAATATATGGAGAACATTCCTGTGGTTTTTGTAATTCAGCAGAAGAATTCAATTTCAGTATTGCTTGCGGTAAGCTTCATCACTCATTGTCTTGCAGCTCCGGGCACAGAAGGGCATCTGTAACAAAGGCTGTCATAAGACATCATACTGTCCTAAGCACATTTAAATGGCGATGCCCCTCTACACAAGCTCTTTGGTGTCATGTGATTATTTAAGGCTACAATTACTTACTAGAGGCAGCAAGGGGTCTACATGATAAGTAGAGCCAATTTGTTTTTTTAACTCAACAGACCAACCAAGGAGAGATTATTTTATGTTTTCTTTATGCCATCTTTCAGCATCCCCTGAACCCCCATACTTCTACAGCGCTCTTGCTAAATTAAACTACAAATGTCCAGAACAAGGTACAAGTTTTCACAGTTTTTAGATTTTGAGGATTGGTGCTGCCACCTCTCTAAGCTAATTTTATCAGGATACAGAAAATCTAGGGGGAATGTTTTTCCTAATAAGGAAAAGAAGTCCTTCATTACAGGGAATATGGCACTAAAGAATGTGACCAATCCAACCACAAAATTATTTGTGCCACTTAGTAACTAGAGTTCCTGGGAGGATGGACAGAAAGCTGTGCATAAAGTCAGGTCCACAAAGACATGGCTTGACCAGTTTGGTGTGGAACAACTTGAGTGTCCTCCACAGAGCCCTGACCACAACCCTACTGAACACCTTCACAATGAATTGGAAGGTCGATTGTGAGCCAGGTCTTCTCATCTAACATCAGTGACCCGACAAATGCTCTTTAGGCTCAACGGGCATAAACTCCCCTAGATGAACCACACATTCTTGTGGAAAGACTTTCCAGAGAACTGCAAACTGTTATTGGAGCAAAGAGTGGGGTATCTTATCTATTAATACTCAACTGGAAGAGTGTGAGTCACCCATAAATAGTGCACACTTAGGCCTCATTCACACAGCTTAGAGTCAGTCCGTACAGATCCATGTGGTGTGCACAGCCATATCGGGCTGTTCCAGGGAAGGACAGGTGCTGCGTGTGATTGTACACAGCAGCCTGTTCTTCCCTATGGTTGTACGCTCACCCGAGCTGTACATTCGTGCGGGTGCGGGTGTCCGTTATCGGACACAGACAGGATCCATCCTGTCTGAGTACGAACACCCGCACAGATGTGCAGCCCGGGTGAGTGTACATCGGCGTACAGCCGCGTCCTCTCATAGGGAAGAACAGGCTGCTGCGTACAATCACACGCAGCACCTGACAGTTCTATGAGATAAGAGTTTACATCCTGCAGCCAAGACACATAAGTATCTGGATAAACGGTAGACATGTGCGATTCGTTTCGTTACGAATCGAAATTCGTACGAATTTTCCTGAAATTCGTAAATTCGGAAGCATCCGAAATCCGAATTGCAGTTTCCGAATTATATCCGAAATTCCGTTAACGAATTTCGGATCCGAATTTCTTTGAAACAGGAACTAATATTACCCCTGTAAATGAGGTTGAACAACATGACAAGATTTTTTTTTTAATCCGAAATACGGATCCGCTGCTGCTGAGGGTTGCATTACAATACACAGGCAGGAAATATGTTATGTTACGAACATTCGTTATGATGAAGGTAAAAAGCAAAGTACATTTATATTGGAGTTGATGGTAGTTTTTTTAAAGTCCGAAATACGAAATTCGGATACGGAATCCGTTAACGGAATTCGTATTTCGGATAAAAAAACAACTACCACATCGACTCCAATATTAACAAAGGTATTTTTGCTTTTTAACTTCATCATAACGAATGTTCGGAAAGTTACGAAAATGTGCAGAAACTAACAAAAATTCGTATTTCGTACCAATCCGAATTGAGTTTCGGATACGAATTACGAAATATGAAATAACGGATATTCCGAAACGGAACGAAACAGAACACATTTTTTGACGGCGCACAAGTCTAATAAATGGAAGGAACACAAAATCAATGTATCAAAATGCAGCGATCACATCGCAAAAATCCTAAGGTCCCTGTGACGAGAGCACGTAACACGGGAAACATACATTGTACTTAGTAATGGGATAGCACCATAGCGCACTCCTGAACTGCAGAAGGTCGTCGGAATGTTTGAGGTGAACACACAAATCATGCCGCCACTACAATTCAAATGAAGGATAATGATATTCATAAGACAGGCCGTGGATACATTAATCCTCAATAATTTAATCACAGCAAAGGGAGACAGCGCCAGGAAAATTTGGAGTTGATAAATGAGTCCTGTTGGACGTGGCGTTCCATGTCGCAACATGAGATGGCCAAAGTTAATGTTTTGGATGGGTCAGAGTGTAGAGTGAAGGAGAAATCTGTCCTTATACTCAGCTTTAAAGGAGAACTATGAGGTGAGTGCTTTTCACTCACCTCATAGTTCTAGCCAACCTGTGACAATGAGACTGTCACGGGTCGGCTAAGTAGATCGGGAGGTGAGCGAACACATACCGGTGTTCGCTCACCTCTCGATCCTGTCACGGCTCTCTGCGGTGACAGGGGAGGGGCTGGATTCCCCCCTCCCCGCTCCGATCCGCCAGCGCTGACTGGCGGAACGGATGGGGGAGGGGGCGGGTACAGCTGGCTCTGCCTCTAGATAGGCAGAGCCAGCTGTCAGTCACGCAGCTGGGCGGATCCCGGCACAATTGTCGGGATCCGCTTCAGCTGGGGCGTCTCAATATACCGCGAGCTACAGCTCATGGTATACTGAGCCTAGGGTGACGGGAGGACACTAGTTTGTGTCCTCCCGTTACCCTAAGGAGAGCTATGGGGAAAAGCCTTATAACACTTCAATGTTTATATGAGATTTGACTGATTATGTGTTAGTGTACTTTAGGCGACAGACACAAAGTGAGTATAGGTCAGTAAAGCGAGGAATATAAATCTTTAATGGTTAAGCTTTCAGAGTCCTTTTCTTTCATAAGGTACAGTTCTTCTGTAAAGCAAACCAGTTGTCAGGTGAACATTAGACATGTAAGCTGCAGAAAAATTCGGTTTGGATATTTAGTTATTTCGGAATTTAGGATTCGGAATCCAAAATTTAATTTGGTTCGGGTTTCAGATTTGGGCGAAATCCAAATTTTCGTTAGTTTCGGGTGCGTTTACGAATATTCGTTTCAAATAACACAGAAAAAGTACAGATATTAATACTAAAGCTGAATCTCCCAGACCTGTCAGGAACGTAGAACTAATGCCCATAGCATAAGGAGGGCTCGAGTTACTACACTCGCTATGGCACGCAGAAACGTGCATAGTGACAGACGAGTACGTTTATGCGCCAATTGGCGCCAAACGGCCTATTTAAACCCCAAGCAGCAACTGATAGTTGCTGGAAGATCTCAGCTGTACCTGTGTTCCTGTATCTGAATCCTGTGACTTCCTGATTCAGCTCTGATCTGCCTGCTCGTTTCTGACCCGGCTTCTACTGACCACATCTACGATCCGGATTCTCCTGGCCTGCCAGCTAGTGACCCAGTCCGCCTGAATCCTGCATCCTGCATCTGGCATCCTGAATCCGGCATCCTGCATCTGGCTTCCTGCATCTGGCTTTCTGCATCTGGCTTCCTGCATCCTGCTTCCTGCATCCTGCTTCCTGCATCCGGCTTCCTGCATCCGGCTTCCTGCATCCGGCTTCCTGCATCCGGCTTCCTGCATCCTGCTTCCTGCATCCGGCTTCCCTATCCTTACCAGCGGGTGATCAGCATCCACAGGCACTGGTGTCTCTCTCCGTCCGTGCGCTACCTGTGTCATCTCCAGGGGTGCTCTGACGAGAGTTACAAAAGGAGTCTCCCTCATCATTCAGACCATACCAGGTACGTGACAAGACCTGAATGGCATCGACATCCGAATTTCCGAATTACATTCGGGAGCTCCTGACTGCCATTTGGGTCTAGGAGCCTCAACTTTAGTATTGTATATATACCTGTACATGAAAACTGAATGAACATGTGACTTTTCTGGCCAATCAGATGTGTTTTTCAGTTTAATGGATCCTAATGGGTAACACGAATTATCGTTATTACCGAAATTCGGAAACGGAAATTTCGGATTCGGACACATTCAGATGCATTGGGATTCAGAAATACGGATGTGTCCGAATGTCCAAAATTCGGTCAATTCCTCCGAATTTTGATTCGGAACGAAACAAATCGCACATTGTTTACATAGCACAAGCGTTTACAGTCACTTATGTGCTGTGGTGTCATACGATCCCACTTTGTTCCCTCTTCTGCCTCCCATATCGTCAATGTGCAATTCATACATTTCACTTTGTACATTGATGATAGCAGAGGCAGCATAGGAATAAAATCTCGCAAAAATTTAAAGCCTGCGCTGTTTTTTTCTTTTTTGTATTACTTTATTTATTTCGTTATTTTATTTTTCCTCCATATGATAAATCTATACAGCAAATAAAACAAACCATCTGTCAATGACAAGACAAGAAATTAATATGAATGATAACAAATATATCTATATATACGTTAGCTATAATGGAAGGCGGCTTTTTCTTCTCCTGAAAGTTCCTATCTTGAAAGTGGGTAATAATTCACGCGGTTAATCTGCGAGATTTAAACACGCACAATAAAAACGAATAAATCGATGGCCCGCGATGAACGCCGTAATAAATGGGAGTTAAAAATATATTTAAATGTAACCGTAAAACAGACTTATTTACTGTCTTAACAAACAGCCGGTATATCTCAATCTGGAAACGCGCTGGCTTTGGGAAAGCAACTATAAAGAATATGTATGCATTGTTTTTATCTGAATAATAAACAATACGGGATGACTATGCAAACTTTTTATGGGAATGTATTTCTTTTTTCCGGGTTTTCGAACAGATCGGCAATTTATGGTAACAGATGCATACATAGAAGACATATTTCAGAAAGACGGGTATCATTTTATACATCACCCCCTCCGCTACTTATTTGTGTAATTAATTATTTTATATAGCATGTTACTGCATTAGTTTAGACCCTCCTCCGAAGAGCTTACACTTTAATTTCAGATGAGCGCATTGATTTCTAGTCAGAACCAGGGATGAGCTTCGCGTTCGAGTCGAACCTATGTTCGACTCGAACATAGCATGTTCGAGCGTTCGCCGAACACCGAACATTATGGGATGTCCGCAGTCTGTTCGACCACGGGACATCCCACAATGCACTGCGCCGTCCAAAGCGGCAATTGGCTACAGTCTTGCATCTGACCGCAGGTCAGGTGCAAGACTGTGCCAATCAGGGCTCAGTACAAACATCGAGCCATGATTGGGCAAAGTCACGATGACTCTGCCCAATCATGTCTCACAGCTAAGTCCCTGCAGCACTCTATATAAGGCTGCTGACACCGCGGCCCTATGTAGTGTGTTGTAGGAGATAGAGAGAGAGAGAGGGTTCTAGTATAGTTAGTTAGTTACAGCAGATTGATAGAGAGTTATAGATAGTTATAATAGACTTCTGTATATATATATATATATATAATATCAGACTTCTGTATATATTAGAGTTCTATATAAATATCAATAAAATGTATATAAATGTCATTTTTGCTTCAGCAGGTTCTATACATCATACAGATGCGCCACTTTACGGTCAGTGAAAGGAGACCCCCCAGGCACCATATATAAAGAATTTTTTTATTTTTAATGTTTCATTTTAAGTGATGTTAAATCACTGCTCCTTTAAAAATTGTATTTTTTAAAAGTGTTTTTTTCATTGATACATGTCCCCCAGGGCAGTACCCGGATCCCCATACACTTTTTATGGCCAATAAATTACATATAAGGCTTCAAAATGGGGACATTTAAATTTCTGAGTTCTACCCCCATAGAGTTGCCTTGAGTTCTAAGTTCGAATTAGAACTTTTTCCATGTTCGAAAGTACGAGTTAGACCCGAACACGGGGGTGTTCGGCTCATCCCTAGTCAGAACTTGTAAGGAACTCCTTGTGCGACATTACTGACCTAAAAAGGTAGTATGTAACCTAATAAAAAAGTATATACAGTACTTTCCTCGTTAGGCCAGTGATATCAATGAGGGCGGGAATTATCATCACATAATGCCTTTTGGCATTCAAAGTGGGATCCTCACTGGATCCTGTCAGGTGACCATCCAGTGAGTTGGCAGGGGTGCGGAAAAGCTCACTATCCCTTGGAGTGTTGGTTTTCATCCATGGGCTATGATCCACACAGAGTGCTGCTAAATACAGTTTTTCTTGGATCACATTACATGTTTATGGACCAGTTTGGTTCATTGGTGCACCCCGACTTCCTGACACACCCCAGCTTGAAGAAAACCAGACACATTTGAAGTCCATCAAATTGATTTACTTGTCTCTGCGTATCTCCATGCAGATGCAGACCACATTTGAGTAGATGTCATCATAACATATGAGATAATACAAGTTTTCACACTTCACGCTATCCACAGCTGCCCACTGTCCCTCATTTGGAGGTACCATGTCTATTTTGGGACCAGATACTTCCCTCTTTTCTCTTCAGTTGTCCCACTTTTTGGTCTGACATATAGACCTCTATATGAAAAATGTACTAATGGACTGCCAAAAGTAGTATACTACACTAGACTTTTCATCTAACTATAAAAGTTACATACACAAAAGAAAAAAACAACAACAACTTGTATGGTTACTTCCCCTCCTCAGCGGGTCTTTCCTAAATAACTTGTATTGATACTTCCCCTCCTTAGCGGGTCTTTCCTAAACAACTTGTATTGTTACTTCCCCTCCTCAGTGGGTCTTTCCTAAACAACTTGTATTGTTACTTCCCCTCCTCAGTAGGTCTTTCCTAAACAACTTGTATTGATACTTCCCCTCCTCAGCAGGTCTTTCCTAAACAACTTGTATTGATACTTCCCCTCCTCAGCGGGTCTTTACTAAGCAACTTGTATTGATACTTCCCCTCCTCAGCTGGTCTTTCCTAAACAACTTGTATTGCTACTTCCTCTCCTCAGCGGGTCTTTACTAAGCAGCTTGTATTGATACTTCCCCTCCTCAGCGGGTCTTTTCTAAACAACTTGTATTGATACTTCCCCTCCTCAGCAGGTCTTTCCCTAATAACTTGTATTGCTACTTCCTCTTCTCAGCGGGTCTTTCCTAAACAACTTGTATTGTTACTTCCCCTCCTCAGCAGGTCTTTCCTAAACAACTTGTATTGATACTTCCCCTCCTCAGCAGGTCTTTCCTAAACAACTTGTATTGATACTTCCCCTCCTCAGCGGGTCTTTACTAAGCAACTTGTATTGATACTTCCCCTCCTCAGCTGGTCTTTCCTAAACAACTTGTATTGCTACTTCCTCTCCTCAGCGGGTCTTTACTAAGCAGCTTGTATTGATACTTCCCCTCCTCAGCGGGTCTTTTCTAAACAACTTGTATTGATACTTCCCCTCCTCAGCAGGTCTTTCCCTAATAACTTGTATTGCTACTTCCTCTTCTCAGCGGGTCTTTCCTAAACAACTTGTATTGCTACTTCCTCTTCTCAGCGGGTCTTTGTTCAACAACTGGTATTTATACTTCCTCTTCTCAGCGGGTCTTTGTTCAACAACTGGTATTTATACTTCCTCTTCTCAGCGGGTCTTTGTTCAACAACTGGTATTTATACTTCCTCTTCTCAGCGGGTCTTTGTTCAACAACTGGTATTGATACTTCCCCTCCTCAGCGGGTCTTTACTAAGCAGCTTGTATTGATACTTCCCCTTCTCAGTGGGTATTTCCTAAACAACATGTATTGATACTTCTGCTCCTCAGCGGTTCTTTGCTAAGCAACTTGTATTGATACTTCCCCTCCTCAGTGGTTCTTTCCTTATTAGCGTGTATTGTTACTTCCCCTCCTCAGCGGGTTGTTGCTAAATGGATCAAAATCATGAAAAAATCCTATGATCTTATGAACCAGAAGAAGGTCTTCTCCTCATCCTTGAGTAGACAACACTGGGTGTCTGCTTCGAGAGACCAACTGATATTAGCAGCCTGCCCAGCTTTAAAAAGCCAAACAAATGAGTTTTAATTGAAGTTCTGCCATTAAAACACCATTAAAAAGTATTTGCAGTACATTAAATCCTTTGTGTAGCCTTCAGGCTGTGGATGTCTACTATGTGACAGCATCATATAAAATAAGCCTTCTGCCCATTTACTCCATCCCTAATGAGTAATCAATGTGAGCTCTTTCCATTTCTTATTTTGCACAGCGTGATTAGCAAGAGTCTTTAATTGCTACAACTAAAACAGTGTAGCCGGTAATTATGAGAATGGGTGTCCTCTCTATTTCACTAGACAGGAAAAAAATAACCATCTCTGAGAAGAACTCATAGATATATGTGGAAGATGAATGTTCCCGAAGGCCTGAGAGCTAAAGGTTGGCATGCAATGTATCATTTCATGCTTGCGGATGGGGAGAAATTATAGTTCTTACACAATGACCTTTTAGCGTTGAGAAAACAACCATCAACAGCCATGATAATTCTACTCCATGCATGTGATACAGAATTGCCTACTGCCCATCAGTTTCATGACAGTCCGCAAAAACGCTGAATGATGACATCGGTGATAGAACAATTCCATTCCTTATCTTTCTCCGACATCTGAGCCTAATCCGGTCTGTGTGAGTTCATTATCTTTATTTAATTTTGTAAACAGCCTACAACTATACTGAGATATAACAAAAGGAGATGCAGTTCAAAGGTCCAAAGGTTTTGTCTGGCTGAGGAAAATTTCTAACATTCTGTGAGCTGCGTGCGGTGCCGTAGCAAGTAGCTGCCGGGAAGGACAGGTGCTGCGTGTGATTAGAACGCAGCCCCCGTCCTTCTCTATGGGGCTACGCGGCCGTACGCCCCCCTACGCTCACCTCATTTGCAGGTCCGTAGGGGTGCGGGTGATCGTATTCATACGCCGCCAGAATGGATCCTGTATGCGCCCCGGCCAGAAAACCCGCACCCCTATGGACCTGCAAATGAGGTGAGCGTAGGGCGGCGTAGCCCCATAGAGAAGGACAGGGGCTGCATACTAATCACACGCAGCACCTGTCCTTCCCGGCAGCTACTTGGTATGGCCCCGCACGCAGCACAGAGCTGTGCATGCAGGCCGATTCGTGTGTGAATGGGGCCTTAAGCTGTGTTATTTCAGGATTCAGATCCGAAATTCAATTCGGTTCAAGCTTCGGATTCGGACGAAATACGAATTTTCGTTAGTTTCGGATGAGTTTACGAACATTCGTTGCAAATAACACAAAAAAACATATACAGATATTAATACTAAAGCTGAATCTCCTGGACCCGAAAGCATTTGGGATCTGAATTTCCAAATTATATTCGGTAGCTTCCGAATGCCCTTCGGGTCTGGGAGTCTCAGCTTTAGTATTATATGTATATACTGTATATGGCTCCCATGTTGCCATAACGGAAATTCGTATTGAGACCCATTGTATCATTGAAACCGAAAAACACATCTGATTGACCAGAGTAGTTTTCGAAAGAAATTCGGATGGGATCCGAAATTCAGAAACAGAAATCCGGATTCGGACACATTCGGATGCATTGGGATTCGTAAATTCTTATGTGTCCGATGGTCCGAAATTCCGAAAAGTCTTCCAAATTTTAATTTGCACATATCGACTATGCATTCTTTCTTTCAGTTAGCGCGTGAAGCATAAGGATCATTTACAGGACCTTTTCCAGTTGGTTACCTCCCATTTTAAAAAGGCCATTTTCTGTTCCAGCATGACTGTACAAAGCCAGCTCCATAAAGACACGGTTTGACCAGTTTGGTGCAGAGGAACTCGTATGTCCTGCACAGAGCCCTGACCTTAACCCTGTTGAACACCTTTGTGATGAACTGGAATGCCATTTGCAAGTCAGGTCTTCTTGCCCACCTTTGGCACCTGACCTCATCAATGCTCTTTTAGCTGACTGGGTACACATTCCCACAGACACCCTCCAAAATCTTGTGGAAAGGCTTCCCAGTAGAGTGGATGCTGTTATAGCTGCAGAAGATGCGAATGCGGATGATTTTGCAACTGGATGTCTAACAAGCCATATAATGTAAATAGTAAGATATCATATCTTATTTTGGAACATATTGTCATGTACCAATCTGATCAGCACCTGTACGGGGATTGAACCTGGGTCTCTGGCACAGAAGTGCACAGACCTAGCCATTCAGCCAATGGAAGGGCTTGGTTTCTGCTCCTGGTTTTTTGTACTCAGTAACTCTCCTTATGGGCACTTTGGCTTCACCTGCCAACCAGATGTAGAAAATCTGCAATTAACTCAAGCTTTAAATACCAGACACTTCCTGTGCTGTGAGCCTGTTGATTTGTGTTAGTTTCATGTGTGAGTGACCACTGTGATGTTTACTGGATTTACACCTTGACCCTTGCCTGTTTCCCGACTATTCTTCTGCCTGCTGATTTTGTATCTTGCTGTCCGTTCATGTCAAGACCTCTGCCTGCTTCCTGACTACTCTCCTGGATCCTGACTTTGTACCTCGCTCTGACTTTGTACCTCACTGCTAAACCGTTGCCGACTCAGCCTGCCTGACCACGTCTTCGCCTTATCCTCAGCCTAAGCTCCACTTTGGACTCTACGGGTTTGTTTCACATGATTGGCACAGTCTTGCACCTGACCTGCGGTCAGGTGCAGGACTGTGGCCAATTACCGTTTTCGGACGGCGCAGTGCATTGTGGGATGTGCCGCGGTCGAACAGACCGCGGACATCCCATAATGTTCGGCGTTCGGCGAACGCTAGAACATGCAATGTTCGAGTCGAACCTATGGTCGACTCGAACATGCAGCCCATCCTTATTCACATATGGTCATTGGTTTTTGAACTCTAGTGGATGGACAGGGCAGAACAGGATCAGTAGAAGTAGAAAAATTTTTTTGTAGGAAAAGTAATAACTGCAGGCAGCATATTGGTCAATCAAGAAGTGAGGCACAGATAAATAAACAGCAGCAGAGAACACAAAGAGTAAACTAGGGAGTGAAGGCAAGCACAAGAACAGTGTAGGGAATAGCAGGTTCATACAAATTAATGGTAGAGATATGGAGGAGTTAACAGAGGAACTGAAAATAGAAACTGATTGAAGGAAGACAAAATGGAAAGCCAAGCTGGACACCACAGGGACGTAGACATCAAACAGAAAAAAAGCTAAATCACAAAACTCAAACTGGAATTCAGACACAAATCATCACTGTTCTAGTGTTGACCTCGGGCTAATGACAGTCATATATGGCCAAAGACTTATTTTAAAAAAAGTACACGGGTGAGAGTGGAGCAAGGTGGAAACACAATGAGAGGCAAGAGAGCCAAGGGACATCACTGACCAAAGGGAGAGCACAGCAAGAATGGGAAAAGACACAAACCCATAGAAGGCAAGGTCAGCTTCAGAAGGTTCCTCACAATGTTTTCATTTTGATTGTTTCTTTTAACATTGCAATGTAAGACAAATCACTCAAAGATATGAGATTATCTTACTGGTGAACGGCTTTCTCTTGGGGAATTGGGATTTGATTTTTCCGCTACTGAAACAACTAACATCTGGTGTGAGGGAATCCTTAATAGAAGGTGGGTTTTTTTTTGCTCTTTTGGATAAAACATCTTCTGAGCTTTGCTGAAGCTTGCCGTGATCCTCCTGTGATTTCCCTCCCCTCCTACACTGTCCTCCCATGCTCCAGCTGAGGTTGCATTGCTGTGTTTTATAACAGGTTAGAAGTAAGCGTTGACATAAAACTTCTCCTTTACCAAGAAAAGTTGGCAAAATTGTATTGAAAACAAGCTTGATAATGCTGAAATTACACATCTAAAGTCCACAATGCAATAAATGGTTTGCCTCAGCCAACCTTATGGACACAGTGGGAAACCATCAAATTAAATCCTAGCTGCTTTCATCAGAACGATGACCTACACCAAACTGATTGTCTTATTACAATAATTTCAGGTTCTTGCTATTTCTTCATCTTTTTTTTTTCTTTTAATATTACTATTTTTTACTTTTGGTCTCTAATTCCAATGTAACATGACTTAAGGTCTGTGACCCCCAGCTCCAGCTCCCTATTAATGACAATGCCGGCATTACTCTGGACAATTGGCAATGTATCTTTAAAGATACTCATTAAATCTTAACACATCTCCTGACATAAAGTTCATTAGGTGATTAACCAGATACTTGTCCATATTGCAGAGGAGATCAATGATTACAACAGTTCCTTATTGTTTATTGAATCCTTACTGTCTAAACTCAACATTACTGCTTTGCTTTTTCTTTACAGAGGGTTATCTGTCTTGTCTACAATGCTCATTTGTACTTCTCTGACTGCTATTCAGATCTGTTCCATCAAAATTTTTTTACGTGTGGTCTTATGTTTGATATGTTATATTATGATATGTTATGTTGTGCTATGTTAGGATATGTTGTGCTATGATATATTATGTTGTGATATGATATCTTATCATATATTATGATATCTTATGTTATGATATGTGACCTAGTATCGCTGGCAGCATTAAAAACCACGGGCTCTCGCACAAAATCTGAACAGCAGTCAGTTTCTATGTCAGTGTTTTTGTTTAAAGTGACATTAAGGGCAAAAACCCCCCCCCCCCCCCCCTGCCCCCACAGTGCTAATGTAAGGACTTACCTTAAATGATTGATGCCTCTTAATCCGATCATCTTCTTCTCTCCTGTCGTTTTTAGCTGCCTCTCCAGCGCTGGTGCGGGCAGGGCCGGATTTCCCACAAGGCCAACCAAGACCCGACCTTGGGGCAGCAGGGAGTAGAGGGGCAGCAGGGGTGTAAAATTCCTATGTCGCAATGCCCGGCAAATGCAGTTCGGGGCGCTTGGTGGGTAGTTGTTTTCTACATTTAGCACTGCTTTGGGCAATCACTTTATCCAAGTGATCCCCGTGATGTTGCCGAGATCACTTGTATGCAGCCTGCAGGTCTGCCATTCTCCATGGGGGGGGTGGGGTGGCAGGTAGGGGAGCACATTGAGGAACCTGGCCTTGGGGCAGCAGAGAGAGTAAGTCCGGCCCGGGGTGCGGGTGTCTGATCCTGCGCTGACTCCTCTGTCCTCCTCTCCTCCGGTGTCCCACTGAGTCTGTGCGGGTGCACGCTGCTCCATAGACTTACCTTGTGTCTCTCCTCGCCTTCCAGCCAAACATCTGAACTGCGCATGCGCCCGCCCCAAGATCCTTTGTGGCCACCCGAGAAATTTTCAGATGTTTGGACGGGAGCGAGCGGCGGAGACACAGGTAAGTTTTATTTTAATTTTTTTATCGTTTTGCATAAATCTACTGCTTGCTAGCAGTAGATATATAAAAAACATGCAAGGGTTTAATAACCTTTTAATTTAATAATAATTACAAAAATGAATTTTAAAAATGACAAGTTTTTCAGGAAGAACTAAACTGTGGGCTCAGCCCCCTAGACGTCCGGAAGTCCTATCCATCCATGAACAATTTTTTCTTTATACATACCTTTTTTCTAATTGCTTTGGGTCCACCGCAACGACTTTTCAGAGGGGGGGTGACACCAAAATGACTAAGTCATTTTGGTGTCACCCCTCCAATGGTGTCACCCGGGTGCGGGCCGCACCCCCGCACCCCCCTTGTGACGCCACTGCCTAGAGGTACATTAAAGCAGAACGCCAGTCAAAAATAACACAAGAATAGCCTATGAAAAGATACAATTATAAAACAAGCTTTTGCTGCACTATTCACCTTCAGTCCTGAGACTTTCCCCCCACAGTACTTTTTCTTCTGCTAGAAGTCCTCAGTCTGATGACCTGCATTATTCAACCCACTTCTTGAAACCTCTTGTCTAGAAGCCACCCAGCGTGTAACTGGACAGTGAAAGGGGCACAGTGATGAGCTCATCTTTCACTCTGCTTTTTCCTACCATCAGCATGCTCCTTGTCAGCACATTGGTTGTGCCGACGTGTCACGAACCGATTGCCTTCTTGTACTGCTTCATTGCCTCCCACTCCAGCACTCCACAGCTTGCAAGAGGTTGATACAGGGTTAGATTCAGGTCTTTACACTTGCATTTAAATATATTTAAAGATTCAAATATATTTTTAACATTTTTCTATTAAATATATTTAAATTTGTATATAATTAAATATTTAAATATATATAATTTTGTGATGTATTAATGATTACAGGGCTACATTAATTTGTTTCCTTATATAACCGCTTAGAGTTCAGCTTCAATCTACACTTTTCTTTCCTTTTTTTTTATTTTTTTTATTATTCAATTTCTTTTTTCCTTTTTGTTTTTTACATTTTTTTATTCTTTTTCTTTTTTTCCTCTCTTGCTTTTTCTTTTTTTTTATTTCCTTCTCATTTTTTTTTTCAATTTTCTTTTTCTTCTCTTTTCTTCTCTTTTCTATTGTTATAATACTTATTGTACTGCTTTCATAATTACTATGTTCACTTCATAACTTGCCTATTGCTATCTTCTGCTTGAAAGTGAACTTCTTGTGTCCTATCAAACAGTCTATTTGGTGCACCGATCTTTTTCTGTAGGTTGCAAAACGGAAGCAATTCTATTAGACTGCCATCTTCAAAGCTTCCATATTTTGGAATATGAACACATTCAGCACAGTGTAAGATGCTTGTTTACTTCCCAAGGCCCAGCGCTGTCGGAGGCGCCCAAGGCGTTCTCTACACAGACTTGAGCTTTGCTGTAGGCCATCGCTATTAGTAGCCAAGATAGCATTTCCATCGGGAGGTACACAAAGTTCTTTGTGATATGAAAGGGCAACATAAATAATAATATAACATTCCAACTCATTCTCGAGTGTTAATTAATGCAATCAAAATTCTAAAAAGCCTCTCCCACCTCAACCTAACCACTCAACCATCACATTCTCATACAATTCATCCCCACACAGGTACCTCCTCATGTATCACTGGCCCCTCCCTTTTAGATTGTAAGCCCTCAGGGGCAGGGCCCTCCTTAACATCTTGTCTTGAATTGTATTGTGATTGTAATGTCTTCCTTATATTGTAAAGCGCTGCACAAATTGTTGGCTATATAAATCCTGTATAACAATAGTAATAATAAATTAAATAAAATCATTTTATGATGGAAACTTTATACTCTACAGGTTTTACTTTCAGCGTTGTTGATATTTTTATACAATCGGCGTGGACTGGAGCTCCCCCAAGGTGTTAAATGTGCATATCCATTGTTCTGGTTACCTAAACTATGTAACAGTATTGTAACTATTTAATAAGTTGCTTAATGGCATTCATGACTTCATACTGGGACAAACCTTCAGATGAGCAATTTTATGTTATGTTGACTGTATGTGTTTTTTTGTTTTTTTTATTGTTGGAGCTAATTCTGGCTCTTGTGTTCTTCTCTCTCTCTCTCTCGGGAGCCCTTGTGAAACCTTTAGTACATAGTGCATGTTTCTTTTCAAACGATGACAGTTCCTAATGTTCTTTTTTTCTGCAGTCTTGTATACCCCACGCACTATTTAGTTTGTCAGTGCCAGAAGTTTCTGTGCTGAGCTGAACTCTCTCGGCTATGAAGTTTATGGAAAATAGTCAAATGAAAAGTTCTGAGCCTCAATCCATTGTTTTATTTAAGAAGAACTTTTGCCTCTCGTTGAAAATTTTTTTGGACGGCAGCACTTTATTCCATAGACCTGGATTAGACGTGAGGACACTGAGGGACGTTCCACCGGCCAGGGTATAAGGGGAGAGAGAGGAGAGCGGGGATCAGGTAAGTAAAAGGGCATTTCTCCAATCCCCTAGGCATAAATGAGCACTTAGAGGAGAACTATGAGGTGAGTGAAAATCACTCAGCTTCACAGTTCGAGCCGACGTGTGACAATGAAACTCTCACACGTCGGCACAATAGATCAGTAAGTGAGCGAACACATACCGACGCTCGCTCACTTCTCGATCATCTCCCTGCAGAAAGCCATGACTGTCTGCATGGCTCTCTGCAAGAATTCTCCCCTCCCTGCTCCGATCCTCCAGCGCTGACTGGCGGAACGGACGGGGGAGGGGGCGGTTATAGCTGGCTCTGCCTCTAGATAGGCAGAGCCAGCTGTCAATCATGCAGCTAGGGTGTATCTCAACAGTAATGTCGGGATCCGTCCCGGCTGCGGCGTCTCAGTATACCGTGAGCTGTAGCTCTCTATATACTGAGCTTTGGGTGATGAGAGGACGCTGGTATATGTCCTCCCGTGACCCTTAGGAGAACTATAGGGAAAAGCATTTACTCCATAGTTCTCCTCTAATCACTGCACTGTGTGTATGGGGGGGGGGGGGGGGGGTAGCCCCACTGCAAGGACACTTTTTTTGTTTTCCCGGAGATGAGAGTTAAATGAAACATTGTAATCATATTGACAATGGTTCATTTAGAATGAAGTGTCAGCGTATGCAGCTTGGTTACATTTTCACAAATTATATATACAAGTCTTGAATATTGTATCGTCGTACATCATGTGGGCCTGGTTTTACCCTTTCACCGCCTAGGCCTTTTTTGGTATGTCATTATCCACATTCTGGGCCTGAAAATTACTTAAAACCCCCAAGAGTTATACATTTCCCCGAAAGCACAGACCTTGTAGAATAAAATGGCGGCAATAACTTTTTACATTGCATGATAGTAGTGCAACTCTTTATCAAACCCAAAATTTCAGTAAAAAATTAGAATTACAAAAATTTTTGTGTACAGAAGCATAATTCCCCCTTTTTTTTTAAAATATAAAAGATGAGGTTGTGCCGGGTAAATAGATACCCAACATGCCAAGATTAAAAATTGCATGCACCCATGAAACAGCAACAAAATACAGTACCACATATTGTCCATAGGCAACATTTTAAAAACCTGTACAGATCATCAGTTTAGAGTTAATCATGAATATTGGCCCGAGAATTATTACTCTCACTCTGGTGCACACGGTGATACCCAACATGTGTAGAACAATTGTATGTAGGTGCACCCATTGCATGTTTACGTTTATATGCATATTAGACCCCTAGTGTCACCTTTCCACTTCAAAGAAGCTACTCAAGTGCATATCACGCTTTAGTAGCTTCTTCTCAAGCTTCTCTAGCCAGGAAATGACAGTGGAGGAGCCGAAAGTCATGCAATCGGCGGCGCTTTTGGGTTCATTCAACTGGGAGGAGATTGGTGAATGGATGTTCATCGGTCTCTTTCGCCTCTACCCACTGAAACCCGTGATATGGGCCTGGAAAGCAAGGTAGGGGTGTTGGGTTTGTGGGGGCACTCTTCACCGGCCCCCGGAAGCAATCTGGCAGCAGTTCTGCCACCAGAATTGCTTCCAGTGTAAAGCCGACCGTTCCCCCAGCTGTTTACAGGAGCCCACTGCCAGCAACATGCAGCATACGTCATTGGCAGTGAAAGGGTTAATGATGAACTCCATACAGATATAAAAATAAATGCAGCTCTGTATTTATCAAACATCATAAATGTATTTTTTTTAATGCACTGCACGTGGAGTTTTCTGTACTTGCAGACAGGGGCGACCCGAGGCCGGGTGTCTCCCGGTCTCTAGTCCGGGTGACCCGTGACGTCATCGCCCGTGCGCGTGATGTCACCTCGTCGACATAATCCCACTGCGCGACCATCTGATTGACGCCTGCCGGCGGAGAGAGGAGGGGAAGTTCACGCGGCGGGATGAGGTATGCTGTCGGGTCCCCTCCTCTCTCCTGACACTGTCGGGCTCTCGGTCCATGCCGGACTTTTTAGAGGGGGTGTCACCAAAAATACTGTCAGTCATTTTGGTGTCACCCCTGCAATGGTGACACCCATGGGCGGGCCGCCCCCTACCCCCTTCACCCCCCCTTGTGACGCCACTGCTTGCAGAAAATGTTAATACCCTGAAATAAAAAAAGAAAACTAATACAACCACCACATCTAAGGAAAGATAGACTGCAATAGATGACTTATTGTTAATGGGTTTGGATCTGCTTCAACGTCACCTACCTGGCTGTACTGTCCGGCAGAGGTTTATGAAATACAAAAGTAGCAGAAAAGACAGAAATTAAAAATGCTTCGGCAAGTAAGCTCACATATGAGTATTTCAGTGGCGTATTTAGCTGCCTGCCCAGGGATCGGTTTGTAAGTCCTTCATATGATATTAGAAACCAGGTGCAAAAAACAGCGAGACAGCAATCTATAATTCATCATTAGTACAAGAATGCCACATTAAGGTGCTAAATATGGATTACCTTTCCAGTGCGTGTAAATAAAAACAGCTTTGCATATTACATTTCTGCTCATTCCCGATTCCTGCAGCTTTCAACCTTCTGCTCAATTAGCATTTTCTCATTCTCAGAAATGTTCTATAAATTCTCCGGCCCGCATTTCATCCTCCGATGTTTTACATTACTCGAGCATCCGGCAAAGTGGCATCTACGCCGTGCACCGCTGACTTGCTTCGGACAGGAAACACAATGAAATGTGACCTTTAAGCACAATTTACAACCCCTCATGCCAGAAAGCTGTTGTTTGTTCATCTCTCTTAAATGTCACCCAGTTTTTTTTTTTGTTTCTGACTAAGTGCCGAGCTTAGAGCTTTAGAAAATGTCAGTTGGCTTTTACGCTTTCAAAAATACAGCTGTAGCGTTTATGTAGGTTCAGCGCCAGTGATCCTTTTATTTTTTTTGTCCCCAAGAATGGCGGGTGATGAGGACACAGAACTTTTGGTGTGAAGAATCTTTTTTCGGTATTTTTGAAGTGTTTGTGTTTTTTAGGTTTTTCAAATATTTGAATAGGGCTTATTATGTCTGGATCCGCCCAGCTGCGTGAGTGATACCCGGCTCTGCCTATCTAGAGGCAGAGCCAGCTGTACCCGCCCCCTCCCCCGTCCGATCCGCCAGTCAGCGCTGGAGAATCGGAGCCGGGAGGGGGTAATCCAGCCCCTCCCCTGTCACGGCAGAGAGCTGTGACAGGATCGAGAGGTGAGCGAACGCCGGTATGTGTTCGCTCACTTCCCGATCTACTGAGCCGACCTCTGACAGTCTCATTGTCACAGGTCGGCTAGAACTATGAGGAGAGTTAAAAGCACTCACCTCATAGTTCTCCTTTAACCCCACAGAACACCTTTGAGGTGATTTGGAATGCTACTTGTGAGCCAAGTCTTCTCATCCAATATCAGTATCTGATCTGAACCCTACTGAATACCTTTGGGATGAATTAGACAAGCTGATTATGAGCAAGGTCTTCTCATCCACCATCAGTACCTGACCTCAACCCTACTGAATACCTTTTGGATGATTTGGAGGCGGGATGAGGTATGCTGTCGGGTCCCCTCCTCTCTCCTGACACTGTCGGGCTCTCGGTCCATGCCGGACTTTTTAGAGGGGGTGTCACCAAAAATACTGTCAGTCATTTTGGTGTCACCCCTGCAATGGTGACACCCATGGGCGGGCCGCCCCCTACCCCCTTCACCCCCCCTTGTGACGCCACTGCTTGCAGAAAATGTTAATACCCTGAAATAAAAAAAGAAAACTAATACAACCACCACATCTAAGGAAAGATAGACTGCAATAGATGACTTATTGTTAATGGGTTTGGATCTGCTTCAACGTCACCTACCTGGCTGTACTGTCCGGCAGAGGTTTATGAAATACAAAAGTAGCAGAAAAGACAGAAATTAAAAATGCTTCGGCAAGTAAGCTCACATATGAGTATTTCAGTGGCGTATTTAGCTGCCTGCCCAGGGATCGGTTTGTAAGTCCTTCATATGATATTAGAAACCAGGTGCAAAAAACAGCGAGACAGCAATCTATAATTCATCATTAGTACAAGAATGCCACATTAAGGTGCTAAATATGGATTACCTTTCCAGTGCGTGTAAATAAAAACAGCTTTGCATATTACATTTCTGCTCATTCCCGATTCCTGCAGCTTTCAACCTTCTGCTCAATTAGCATTTTCTCATTCTCAGAAATGTTCTATAAATTCTCCGGCCCGCATTTCATCCTCCGATGTTTTACATTACTCGAGCATCCGGCAAAGTGGCATCTACGCCGTGCACCGCTGACTTGCTTCGGACAGGAAACACAATGAAATGTGACCTTTAAGCACAATTTACAACCCCTCATGCCAGAAAGCTGTTGTTTGTTCATCTCTCTTAAATGTCACCCAGTTTTTTTTTTTGTTTCTGACTAAGTGCCGAGCTTAGAGCTTTAGAAAATGTCAGTTGGCTTTTACGCTTTCAAAAATACAGCTGTAGCGTTTATGTAGGTTCAGCGCCAGTGATCCTTTTATTTTTTTTGTCCCCAAGAATGGCGGGTGATGAGGACACAGAACTTTTGGTGTGAAGAATCTTTTTTCGGTATTTTTGAAGTGTTTGTGTTTTTTAGGTTTTTCAAATATTTGAATAGGGCTTATTATGTCTGGATCCGCCCAGCTGCGTGAGTGATACCCGGCTCTGCCTATCTAGAGGCAGAGCCAGCTGTACCCGCCCCCTCCCCCGTCCGATCCGCCAGTCAGCGCTGGAGAATCGGAGCCGGGAGGGGGTAATCCAGCCCCTCCCCTGTCACGGCAGAGAGCTGTGACAGGATCGAGAGGTGAGCGAACGCCGGTATGTGTTCGCTCACTTCCCGATCTACTGAGCCGACCTCTGACAGTCTCATTGTCACAGGTCGGCTAGAACTATGAGGAGAGTTAAAAGCACTCACCTCATAGTTCTCCTTTAACCCCACAGAACACCTTTGAGGTGATTTGGAATGCTACTTGTGAGCCAAGTCTTCTCATCCAATATCAGTATCTGATCTGAACCCTACTGAATACCTTTGGGATGAATTAGACAAGCTGATTATGAGCAAGGTCTTCTCATCCACCATCAGTACCTGACCTCAACCCTACTGAATACCTTTTGGATGATTTGGAACACTGGTTGTGAGCCAGGTCTTCTCATCTAACATCAGTACTGAACCTCAACCCTACTGAACACCATCATTGGTACTTGACCTCACAAATGCTATTTTGACAGAATGGGTACAAATTCCCACACAGGAGGGTCAAATCCATATTAACATCCATGGCTTTGTAATGGAATGCCCAACAAGCTCATGATGGTCAGAGGTCCACAAACGTCTGATCATATAGAATATATAGAGTATATCCTATACTGAGAAGTATTATATATCCATAAGGGTAAATAAAAGAAATCACAGGATCACCATACTGAAGGCACTGAGGCTGGCTGATGTTCTACAAGCAATATCTGGATGAAGACTAGAGCTATGAGCAGGTAGAGTATTCCCCCCGTATGATTGCCAAGGCTGTATTCAATATTTTGACTGCTGTCTGACCCTGATTTGCATTATGAACATTAATATTTAACACTGTATGTGATTTTACCTTTAAATGTGGAAAACAAATATAGAAAAAGGGATGAAAAACAGAAAAGACGTGAGGCATTTTATCCGGTCAGCCTATTCAAGGTAGCCAGATATCCGAGTCTTTCCGTTCCTCTAAACTTGTATTAAAGTTTTATGGCTTCATTCAACATCACAGAAATCTTTTATCAAAGAGTCAGCCCCAAGGTAAACGATAAGGAAATAACTCACAATACCCCAGAGAGGATGGATTCGAAGGATTTCATCCAGGACCCGCTGCAGCGGAAAGACAGGATTTGCGTCACGCCTGAGAATGGAATTTAAAGACCGTGATCGAGTCATTTCAGTATGTAGGCAATGATATAGAGTCATGGGAAATGTATCGTAAATTGTATCTAAACTCAGCAATCTGATACATTTCAGCTTATCAGTCCTTAGATGCGGCGGCTGCATTAGTTTTCTTTCATAAAGTGTTTCTATTATTCTTATCACCTGCTGATCCTGCCAGTCACACGTTTTCTATCCTTGGGGGACAACGCTCACTCACTGCACTGTATCCATAGAGAAGCTGCATTGTCACCTTAAGCTGCTTTCCTGACTTGGGCTACAGGACATCTCCCCCTCTTTTCACCTCTTGGGGGTTGATTTACTAAAGGCAAGTGCACTGTTCACTTTGCAAGGTTTTTTTTTTTTCTTAGCTTAGTGAATGAGGTGAAGCTCTGCTGATTGCAATCAACTACAAGCAAAAATACTGTTTCCCTTGCTCGTGTTTTGGGTAATGCAAATTGAATTTTCAACACTTTTTAACGCTCATTCACTAAGCTGTGGGAATATTCCATAGACTTTTCACCTCCTGTTGCGGGGTGGGGGTGGTAGTGATGATGGTGATGAATGTTATAGGGGGAGGGGGGTGCTGGTGTGGTGGTGTATGTTACCGGGGGAGAGAGGCGGGTGAGCTGCCGGTGCCTCTGGGTACAGCTCTGTCCAGCATCCTGCCTAGCTCACTGGCCTCACTGGTTGCCAGGAGCTGGGCTGGACACCAGCGAGAGTATCCCACTCAGCGCCTGGGTGGGACGCCAGCCATAGTGTCACAGGTTGCTAAGAGCTCATCGCAACATGGGGCACTCTGTCTGGAAAGGGGGAGGGGAGGGACCCACCCCATGACCCAATGAGATGCTGCCTGAGCAACCACTTCTGGCTGCCCCATTATAGGAACAGCCCTGAACCCAATTGTGTAAGATTTTGGACGACTACACAGGGAGATACAAGGACACTGGATTTCTGGCAGGACCAGCCACTATTTTTTCTGTACTTGCAAACAAATTAACTATTTTTTGTTCTGGGTTTAGAATAAACATGTTAATACGTTTCAATGTTATTCTAACATTATACTGTTATACCTAAATCATTTCATGAGAAGAGGTCACTGAATCCTAGATACCCAGACCACATTTAGCAATGTATGTATGTATGCTATATTTGGTATACATTTGACACTAATAGTATGATGATTATATATATATA
>NW_017308029.1:191144-196004 GCF_000935625.1 Nanorana parkeri
TATATATATATATATATAATATTTATTATTACTGACTAAATGTGCAATAGAAAATACATTGCACCCAACACTCAGCCCTAGCAAATTTAGGCTCTTTGAGCTGCTTAAAGAAAGTTCTACTCTTTTTGTTAATGTTTCTTTTTTATTTTGCACTGTCTGTGTCTGCTACTAAGGAAAAGGAATTCATTTATGTGTTTAGTCCTGTTGGTTATGTGTTTAAATGAAGCACTGAGATCTTGAGGAATGCTGAATTAAAATTGACTTGCTTAGAAGAACGTTGTATACATGTATATAGGAATATAGCAATGTGCAGGAAACCTATAGATAGGTAAACCTCCTGTGTATTATAGACAAGCAGGAATATAGAAAACCAACACTGCACTACAGCGCCATCTACAGCTGAAAAGACATAACCGTACATTAGTATAAGCTGTTGCATTTCCAACACCCCTTCTCAACAGCAGGTACGTTGCTATCATCTGATGTTTCCTATTTATTTTGCTTTTTGCACTGTCTGTGTCTGCTACTAAGGAAAAGTGTTAGTCCTGCTACTGCTACTATGTGTTAGTCCTGTTGGTTATGTGTTTAGCTGAAGCGCTGAGATCTTGAAGAATGCTGAGTTTTACTTTCTTAGAAGAACGTTGTATACATGTATATAGGAATACAGAAATGTGCAGGAAACGTATAGATAGGTAAACTTCCTGTGTATTATAGACAAGCAGGAATATAGAAAAACAACACTGCACTACAGCGCCATCTACAGCTGAAAAGATATAACAGTTGTGACATAAGGAGAGGGGACATCATTGAGGGGCGGTATGTTTCCCCTCGCTTTCTATCCTATGTGCATGAATAGTGGAACCCTGACCAGGGTTTCGCTTTGACTTTGGGTCCGGATAGTCCAGCTCGGGCTTTGGGTCTCACCTGGATAGTTGATTGCTTGATGAATGCTTGTCCAGGTGAGATAAAAGGGGAAGGCTGAGACATGGTTTTTCTCTGGCCTGGGACTCAGACAGCCTTCTGAGAGAGCTACATGTTGGATGTGTTCAGAGAGAAAAAGAACTTTGCTGCCTGGACTGTTTTTCCCAGGGAAGGTGATCCCCCATTCGAGCTATACCCCCACACAGTACATTAGTACACGCTGTGGCCTTTCCAACACCCCTTCTCAGCAGCATTTACATTGCTATATGAGGTTTAGCTTCTCTCAAAGGAAACTGTGATGATCCTTTGGCAATGGCTTGGTGAGCGCGTTCGCAGACATTTCTCCTGATGAGCAATATTGCATGTTGATAATAGCTTGCTCTTGACTGTCCAGGTTTTATTTTCAACAAGTCCATTGCTTCTTTTTTTGATACAAGTTACTTGAACTGTTGTAAAGTGTTGCATTGATCCTCTGGCACTGTGAGATAACTCACCTGTGTGCGTTCCATGCTGGAACGCAGCAGCCGCGCGACGCGCCGTCTGGCTCCTCCCTGCACGGCCGTCGTCACAATAAGATGGGAGGGGGATGGGAGCGCGGCGTTCTGCTAATGGAGTGAGAACCCTGCTAGCTCCCGAACCTCTCCCGAACCGCAGCCTCTGCCCAGCAGATCTCCGTTCCAGCCGATTATCGGCCGAGACTCACCGCCTCCTCGTCCTCAGTGGGCTCCACCCCTTGGCCGGACTTCATCTTCTCGGCACCTTCAAACCGCAAGTAACTCTGCCTGCACAGGGCAGTGTTATACAAGTGTCACTAGCATAAGACTGTGCCGTACCATTACCTCTATGCACTACCATGTGGATTACCTCTATCTATGGCTATCTTGTCAACCCACATCAGCACGCATACCTGACTATTACAGGGAATTATATTGCAGGGATAAACCTGCTCAAGGACTGCCAGGCTTGCCACTACTACTCCCATCAGGCCTTGTGGACACCCATAACATTACCTGTAGGGGAGTGTGACATGCTAAGCTAGCTAACTACTCTGAGGAACCTTAAAGGAGAACAATGGGGTCAGGGCTTTTCCCCATAGTTCTCCTTAGGGTAACGGGAGGACACAAACTAGCGTCCTCCCGTCACCCTAGGCTCAGTATATAGGGAGCTACAGCTCGCGGTATACTGAGACGCCGCAGCCAGAGCGGATCCCGACATCGATGTCGAGATCCGCCCAGCTGCGTGAGTGACAGCTGGCTCTGCCTATCTAGAGGCAGAGCCAGCTGTACCCACCCCCTCCGCCGTCCGTTCCGCCAGTCAGCGCTGGCAGATCAGAGCGGAGAGGGGGAAATCCATCCCCTCCACTGGCACAGCAGAGAGCCGTGACAGGATCGAGAAGTGAGCGAACACCGGCATGTGTTTGCTCACCTCCCGATCTACTGAGCCGACCTGTGACAGTCTCATTGTCACAGGTCGGCTAGAACTATGAGGTGAGTGAAAAGCATCCCCCTCATAGTTCTCCTTTAAGCCATCACCTTGCACTTTCTGAATCCTTTTGCGTTCCCATGCACCTGTGCTGAATATACTTTTCGTTCATGTACTGCTACCCTCAGGGAGTATGAAGTAATACCCCAAGGAAACGGCGGTTAATTACATCTTACACGGTGTGTGATGTTAGTAATTCCAAACTCTCCTCAGATTGTGAGTGATGCCTGCAATTCAGTACTGAATAAGCCGTTCCTAAACCAAGAGAGTAGAAGTGTGGGAACACTCTGTACTCAAGGGTTAACCCTGAGCATCCGCAGTTGAGATCCTACTAGGAATCCTCAGAGGGCATTACAGGCACCCTGTTACATGTTTCCTTTATGATTTAATATTTTTTTATTTTTTTATTTTTTTTTACAGGCCTGAAAACCTTTATTTGCAAACGATGTATCCCATTTATCAAAGAGTATTATATTTTTTGGAATAAAGTAAACAGATTGAGGGATACATGAGATCATTCAGACAGAAAATAGACGGTACAGGCTCTTGAAATAGTTACAGGTCTTACAGCAGTTGTACATGAAACAGTAAATAATATTAACATTAACTTAGACAATCTTTGGCCTATAAAACAAGCTGACATACACCACAAAGCAAACTTATCTGTTTATTTGACTTCAGGAAAGGTTGAAGCTGAACTCAAGGTATAAAGTATTCATGTCATTAAAGTCATGTATAAATACATTGGTCCAGCTTTGCCCAATGCAAGCATACATATTCCACACCCGGTAGGGCCACGGGAATCCTGCAACACACTGCAGCAGCTGGAGCTACTAAAGTTTTCTATGGCGATCCTCCGTGTCCTGCACTACCGCCGTGCCGAGCGACCCCCCCCTCCACCACGAAAACACAGGGGGTCACTCGCTCAGCACAACAACCAATTAGCGAATACCTAGAGGGGAATCAATAAAAACTGGAGCAGGCAGAATCCGAAGCAGTTGCCCATGGCAAACAACCGGCCCCTCTCCAGTTTGTTCAGCTAAGCTTTGAAAATGAAAGACTGACAGGTTGCCATGGGCAACTGCTCCAGACCCTGTCCACTCCAGTCCTGACAAACTCCCCTCCTAGTATTTTATGACTGAATATTTTAGCATGCGCCCACACATTGCTTTCCATGAAAGAGCAATACGAGGAGAGGGTTTTGTTAGTATGAATTGCAATCTATGGATGGAGATTGGGAAACAAGTAGGGCTCTGAATTTCATTTCACTTACTCCTTTGCTGGAAATAGGAATATTTACTATTGATGTGTTAGGGAGGACGGTGTCAAAGTGAGAACTTTTATGGATTACAACATTTGAGAATGCTAAATAAATGTCGGGCGATGATTTGATGGTTTTCGGGTCTTCCATATGTTAGGAAAGGCCATAATCAAAACAGAAAAGCGAATGTGAACGGTTCTGTGCCGCCTAAATGAACCCGAGCTATACACAGACTTTTAGCGGGCTGTGTACGACACCAGAAGGCCGAAACACAACATTTTACAGCTAAACCCCAACTAAATAAATACATCAATAGCCCACCAATTATTTATTTTTTTAAATGCTGCTTTTGCTGCAGCACATAAGGGGTCTGTTTATCAATGTTCTGCCTATTCACACGGCATTGTTGCTACTAGATGGTGCCAAGCCCTATGCCTAGATGGGAATGCCACCTGAATGGGTGGAAGTATAAGAAATGGACCCCTTCCCTTCAGTCGGAAGCTTTCCCCTGCATAGATTTATTTGCTCACCCAAATGTTCTTAATTTAGTGTAATTTATTATTATTTATTTATATTACAAAATGTTATGGCAGGAACAGGAGATGAGGGTAAATCATCCAATGGGGCCACTGTTCTGGGGACAACTGTACCATGGAATATTTCAGAGCATAATAATACTGTGTGACTGTCGGGGGACATTAGAGTGTAAGCTCCTCTGTACAGAGACTGTGGGACTGTGGGGGGAAATTAGTGTGTAAGCTCCTCTGTACAGAGACTGATGTGACTGGGTCAGTGTTCTTTGTACAACACTGTGGAATATGTCAGAGCTATATAAATGTATATTAATAGTGTGTGACTGTGGGGGGACATTAGAGTGTAAGCTCCTCTGCACAGAGACTGATGTGACGGTGGGGGGGGCATTAGAGTATAAGCTCCTCTGGTGCAGATACTTATGTGACTGGCTCAGTGTTCTCTGTACAGCACTGTGGTATATGTTAGCGCTATATAAATGTATAATAATAATAGTCTGTGACTGTGGGGGAGGGAATCAGAGTGTAAGCTCCTCTGGTGCAGACTGATATGAATGGCAAAGCATTCTCCGTACAGCACTGCGGTATATGTCAGATCTATATAAATATATAATAATAGTGTGTGACTGTGCGGGGGACATTAGAGTGTTAGCTACTTAAGTGCAG
>NW_017308029.1:196242-198647 GCF_000935625.1 Nanorana parkeri
GGGGGGAGGGGGGGGATTGTGAGCTCCTTTGATGCAGAGATTAATGTGAATGGCTTGATGTTCACTGCACATCACTACAGAATATGTCTGAGCTATATAAGTGTATACTATTAGTATGTGAATGTGGTAGAGACGTTCCTGCCTCTTTCTCTCTCTCTCTCGGCATGAGATATTACTGGTTTTGCTCTTTGATTATCCATTTAAATGAATTCTTATTTCGCAAATAGACCGCTTTATTCTGCTACACAGTTATTTGTATGAATGTATTTCTTGTCAGTTATTATAAGTTCAACCTCCAAATGTTCACATACGTACAATCTCCAAATGGGTGAAAACTTTTTCTTGCTTGAATCTGTCTCGATGCGCTCACGCGCGATGTCCTCCTCCGGGATCCATTAATCTGAAAACCCAAAGCATTTTTCAATTCGGGCCCGTAGAGCAACAAGTTTAACATCTTTATCACTCAGAGAAAATGCCTCTAAGCGTTGGAATCTTTCTGGATTTATCCATCCATAATTTACAAGAAATAAAACAGATGGTTGATTCAGCACTCCGTTTACCCAGCAAACAGTTTAATAATATTCACCAGGGCGCATCTCACTTTATCTCATGTTACTTTGCAGAGGCCGCCGGACACGTATAGGAAAGTTCCACAGATCAGAATATGAAAGTGTCCGCAGGAAGAGATAAGTATAACCTGCAAATAAGAGATACGTTACATAAACCAGAAGTCCGATGTTACAAATAACTTTGACAATTTTTAATTTGGATTAGCCTTGCTCTGCTCAAAGATGACAGATGGCACTCACATGGCAACCGAGAAACATAGCCATGAAATAAACACTTAAAGTGACATTAAACCCTCAGATTTTTTTAACATAAACCAATACTGTAATGTGCGCCTTTCTGTAATCCATGGTTGTTTCCCTTCTCTTTGCTGCTCTTCCTTTTAAATTCTTATGTCTTCTCATGCTGGGGGAGAACTTCCCTTTGCAGCTCAGGGCCTCTTCCTGTAGTGCTGGCTCAGGTTACAAGCCTATACAAACGTATACACAGACACCGTGTATCCATTCCTGAGACAAGGCAGTCTGCTGCAAAACAGAAGTTCTGCCCAGCATGAGAAGAGATACAGATTTAAAAGGAAGAGCAGCAAAGAGAAGGGAAACAACCATGGATTACAGGAAGGCGCACATTACAGTATTGTTTTATGTTAAAAAATCTGAGGGTTTAATGTCCCTTTAATAATTGAGTTGAGAAAAAAAAAAAACAGTTGAGAACAAGGGGGTCTCAAACCATGAATACTGGGAAGCCACTTATGCTGGTATGGGAAAGGCTACACTGGGGCATCTGTCAGGGTTTATTACCCTTCCCTGTCCAGTTACTTGCAGCACGTCTTGTGTGCAGCGTGTCCGAGACCGTTTGTTCCTCTTTGGCACCCTCTTGTGATCAAACCCATTAATATCATCATTCTGCTGCTACTAACAAAACTCCTGACAAATTCCTTTCTCAGAGTGATGATTGTTATGGAAATTCACTTGGTTCAACGCACAAATCCATGTCGCATTAAGCTGCGCCAAACGCAAAGAATTTCCCCCGTTGTACTACGCTCCTTTATGCAAGGACTGGAAGTATTTCCCTTCTATAGAGTCATGTAGAGTCAGGAGACAGATGCTGCTTGCTCGATAATCCCATGCTAAGAGCCCTGAACACAGGTATGTTTATTGTTTATACCTGCCCAACAGGAAGTGATGTCAGACAGGAAGTGAACAGGAGTCAGCTAACAAATCACATGTAGTAACAATCAATGACCACCGGAGGGACTTTATCCAGCGTTGCTCAGTGATCAATGCCACATAACGTTACTAGGATTCTCATGCGCGCTCATTCACAGGGACAACGTTATATCATCTCAAGCGTGTTGATCAGGCACCCCAGAGAGAACAAACGCATGTTCCTTTCATATACTGCATTCAAGACAAATGTATCCAAGCAAGCCAATAAATCCATACAGATCTCGGCTCTAGTCCCGTCCTTGGATGTTTCTTTAGCACGACCCAATCACCTGGTTGACTAGAAACAACACTGGTTACTGAGCCTGGGTCTTTTCTTTGACGGTAATTGGGTGAGATTTTTGCAGACATCATGTCCTGAATGTCTCGCTGTAGCCCTTTATTCCTCCACGTCTCTCGACGTGATTCCCTACTAGGCTGGAAAATTGATAGGTTAGAAAGTTTGAAAATTGTCATTTTTACACCATTATCTCCCCCCTTCTCTTCTTCCTCAAAACCAGGAAGAAGAGAAGCTGGATTCAACACGGTGCATCGTCTCCAGGTTACACTCTTAGGTAGAGAGAGAGAAGAATAGTGTTAATTGGATTGGTGACAACAGAGACATCTGAGAAACTA
>NW_017308029.1:198741-199224 GCF_000935625.1 Nanorana parkeri
AATGCTTTGCCTAATTGCTATTTTAGGTATCATTAAGCTGCAGACTTGGATGATGTTTTCATCTCCTCTTCCATCCAATACATTATACTGTATACATTTATATATACAGCACTGTGCAAACGTTTTAGGCAGGTGTGATAAAATGCTTTAAAGTAAGGATGGTTCAGAAATAAAAGTGTTATTAGCTTATTTTTATCAATTAACAAAATGGAAATGGAACAGAAGAGAACCCCCCCTGCCTTCTTCTAGGTACATTTGCACACAGTTGTTGAAAGAACTCGGCAGGTAGGTTGTTCTTGTAGAACTAAGCACAGATCTTCTGTAGATGTCAGCTGCCTCAAACATTTCTGTCTCTTCATGTAATCCCACACAGACTCCATGATGTTGAGATCAGGGCTCTGTGGGGGCCCAACCACTCACTTCCAGGACTCCTTGTTCTTCATGTTGAAGATAGTTCTTAATGACATTGGCTGTACGTTTGGG
>NW_017308029.1:199368-240536 GCF_000935625.1 Nanorana parkeri
TTAAGTAGATGTGGGGTGTGTTTTGGGGGGGGGGGTTCCGGCTGCAGAATAAATGTGGGGCCAGTCACACGCCTCCCTGATGGTACGACATGATAGATAAGTATCTGCTTGTATTTCTTAGCATTGAAGACAACATTGATCCTGACCAAATCTCCAACTCCAATGGGGTTGTAAATTATGATTGAAGTAGATATATTAGGGGTATATTTAGCGTGTATGTTCATGTATTGAAGGACATTCTTTTGGCTGATATTATTTAACACACCTATGCTAACTATTTTTTTTTTTTTATTGTGTAAGTTTATTGACCAGCTGACCATCCTGTTTTGTTGCTTGTACACAATGGAACATCTGTTGGGAATTTTGTCAAAACCTGTTTAGTTAACTAACATCAAAAGGGGTAATTAGACCATCCAATCAGAAATCCTTTCAGTGTTAGTGAATGGCACTAAACTGTATATGAAATCAGAGCCTACAGTGGCTAGAAAAGATCAGAGTCATGAAGAGAGGCACATAGGTTATAGGAATAGGAATATAGATTGGAAATATAGTGCTGGGTGGAGTGGGTCCTTATGGAACCTTTGTCATCTGAGGTCTAGATATTTTATTACTCTGTCGGACTGTTCCTGTTCATCTGTTTCTTCGATCCAATTAAACGCTACTCTCTGGAAAAACTTGTTAATATATATATATATGTTGAAGAGATGAATATTTATGGACTTGTTACTTGATAATTATGTAAACTGATTTATGGTTTAGATAATATTTATAAGCACTATTGGTTTTTATTTTAATTTTCCAATGTAAAGGGGACCTAGCATCAGATATATTATTTAATGCTGCGTGCATGCAAGCAGTGTCATAAGCATACACATAGCAGCCCATGCGGCTGCTATGGGGCCTGGGGATGGAAGGGGGCTTCATTAAGGATTGCAGAAGTTACTGTTGACACTGACCTTGTACCTCTGTGACAATTCCAATCATGAAGAGCTGACGTGATATGTTCATGAGGAGCCAATACAGAAGGCTCTCCTGCTACCTGTCTTTAATATCATTGACAGTAGGAAGGCCCAACACTTTGGTTTGGGCCCCTGCAATCTGCATTTATGCCCCTGCATGTAAGGAACCATTATTATTCTTATTATTGTCAAGCCCTTGCCTGGAATCATTCCTGGGAACCTTTGGTCTCTGGGTTGTTTCCTTGCTTGTGGAGCCACTGGAGGGTTCTGATTTTGTGCTGACCCTGTCCTATCCACCTAGATTGTATGGGGCTCTGACACCACCTACTGGTCAGCTGCAGGAAATTACCTAATCTGCCACCTATAAATACTGTCCTCCCCTTCCTGTCTTTGCCCTAGTATAGGATTTCCTGTGTGTGTATCCTGGGTGTTATTGGCTGTGCTATATTGGATTCCTGGTTTATGATCTTCTGCTTGTCCCCCACCTGCTTTTGGATTACCCTTTTATACCGTGCTTCTGTTTGTTGCTGACCTGGCTTGGACTTTGACTCTGCTTCTTCTGGACTACCCTTTGGACCTGTTGCCTTCGGTTTGTTGCTGACCCGGCCTGGATTCTGACGCTGAGTTCCCATTTCCTTTGGTACTGCACAATTCTAATTACTGGCTACTGACCCTGGCTGACACCATACTGTGGAAAGTTCCTTTCATTATTATTGTATTGCTGGTCCTATTCTGCTTACACCTTGCTCATCGGGTCTCTGCAAATCCTGGCTGTGAGATTCCCATCTGTCTCTCCACGTGACACCAGGATAACAAGATAGCCGGTCAGGAAATTGGAGTGACGGGTGGGACTTCTTGGTAGGCCTAACAATTATTACTATTATCAAGTGTGTCAAGTCAATGTTGACACCAGACGAATGGTGACCGCCAGCCTAATGTTTCTCCGGTGTGATCTGTCTTCTGTTTTGGGTCTTCAGTCTTCAAATTTGTAACCAGCCATCATATTTCTGATCATCCTCTTATTCTACTCCCCCCCAACCTTTGTCAAGCATAATTGTAATTTCCAGTAAGGTGGTTCTTCTCACAATAGGTCCAAAATAAGACCGCTTCTTTCTAGTCATCTGGGTCTCTATTGAAAGGTTGTTCTTGATCTCTTGAAAAATCCAATTCTGTACGTTCTCTGCTGTCACTGATATTTTTATTATTATTTGTCAACACCAAAGTTCAAAGGCATCAATTCTTTTTCTGTATTACTCCTTAATTGTCCAGCTTTCACATCCAAAAAAAGTGACAGAAAATACCACAGCCTGTAAAACGATGATCTTTGTACTTATAGAGACATCATTACAGTTAGACATCTTTTCTTGGTCTTTCATCCTTGCTCTGCATTATATTTCTTGACTGATGAATCCTTTGATGTTAATAATTCACCCAAGGAGGCAGAAGTTGTCTTCTGTATCTTCACTATCAGTTCTGAAGTTTGCTGTATTTCTTGTTGTCATGAGCTTAGTTTTCTTGATGTTCAACCGAAGTCACATCTTTATTGTCTGTTCTTTAAGAGGATCTTGAGGGTTTCTACATTTGTACACGTGGAGTGTAGTGTCATCAGCTTTATTGAAGATTGTTGATCTTTCTTCTACAAATCATAAATCCTCCATTGTCTTCCTCTAGTCCTCATTCTCTTATTATATGTTCAGTATACAAGTGAAGAGTATGCAGTCTTGCCTAACTCCTCCGCCAATTAAGATTAATTCTGTGTTTCCATTTTATTTGTAATGACTGTTGCTTTTTGATCAGTGTAGAAGGTCCTCATGAGAACATTAAGATGTATTACAATTTTCCAATGGACATTCAATCATTGCACATCAGCTTCTTTCATATTTTCCCCAAGCTATTTTTTTGTGTATGACCATTTTTATGTATGCCATGCCCGCACTTAATTATTACGTAAGGAAGAGCTGGGCAAGGGGTACTTTTTTTGTCTTCGAAATGTCTAAGGATATGTGCTATCATACAGCCATTCAAAATAGCAAAAAAACTTGCCGCTCCAGTTCCACCAGACTGTAGATCAATATAGACATCGGGTGCAGGGTGCTCCCACTTGTCAAACAATATCTCTCCACTTAGCCGCACAAAACCGAGGTCCATAAAAATCCAACTTTGTTGTTGTAAATTCCATGCAAAGTTCAAAATACAAGGTACACACCACCATAGTATCTCTACCACTCTAACGCCTCTTACGTGTTTCCCCACCTGGGCTTAATCGTAGAGGTCCTCTATGTGTGGAGTGGGAGAGATACTATGGTTGTGTATACCTTGTATTTTGAACTTTGCATCGAATTTACAAACAGTGATGGGCCAAACACCCCCTGTACTTTCGAACATGGGAAAAGTTAGAATTCGAACTCAATGCAAGTCTATGCAGTGACAGCTAGCTCCGCCCAACTGTTTACATTTGTAACAGGTGAACCATGGCAGGGCAGAGTTATCATGACTTTGCCCAATCATGGCTCTCACAGTTCTCTGTGCCCTGATTGGGCAAAGTCTGGTGGTCAGGTGCAAGGCTTTAGCCAATCATGGCTCACAAGGCACAGTGCCTTGTGCGGAGCGTTCGCCATTCGGGTCTAGGAGCCTCAGCTTTAATATTATATGTATATACTGAACATGAATGTGGCATGTGAATTTTCTGGCCAATCAGATGGCTTCCATTCCCAATGGAAATTTGTGGTCAGACCCATTCGGATGCATTAAACCAAAAAACACATCTGATTGGCCAGAAAAGTCACATGTCCCATTCAGTTTAGTTTTTGAATGAAATTCGGACAGGATGCGAAATTCGGACACATTCGGATGCATTGGGATTTTGACATTCGGATGTTTCCGAATGTCCAAATTTCGGAAAATTTGTCCGAATTTTGATTCAGAACAAAATAATTTGCACGTGTCTAGTGCTTCTCCCTTCCCCATGGACCACATGTGAAGTCCCTTCTGCCACCAGCTCTTCCATTTGCGGACATGCCACATTTTTTCATGTTCCTCCTAACATTTAACCTATTACCTCCTATTGCCAATTCCCTTTAAACCCTATCATGTAGGTCCGACACCTATGCTTCCAGCCTTTTTCACAGGAACTTTCTGGGTCATGGGAGACCACTTTCAATTGACAAAGTTCTTATGGCCTATAATTGAATATCAAGCATTGAGCTGATGAATAAGTACTTTTAATGAGTGCTCTGGCATTGCGTGGCAATACCACGGTATAATGTGGCATCAAAGTCACCCAGGACTCCCAGCAAGAGGGGCTGAGCGGGTCCAGGAAAGTACTTTTAACAAGACAGAGCTTTACAACTCTTTCCGGGTTTTCTGGATTACAGTTGGGATCCTAGAGCCGGGAGATTTCTAAGAGAACTGGGAGGGAAGAAATCTCCATTCCTGGGCCCGGGCTTTAGTGGTGACCAGCACCAAATGATGGTGCACCTGTGCACAGCCCTTATGAAAAGGATGCTGGTTCATGTTCAGGGTTCTACCTGGAAGACAGAGGAGGTCTCCATGCAGGAGTCAAGAGGGCACAACCCTGGAACCAGTCTGTGTCGGGAGGAGTGTATCACCTGTGTGGTGAAGAGGACAAGAGCCTGTGTAACAAGTGTGTTGGATACAACCTGTGTATGTGTGAAGGGTTTTGTTTAAAGGAAGAACCTGAAGTCGGTGTGACTTTGAAAAACGTTATTTTGCTGAAGTTATGTTCCCTGTGAGGGAAAACCTATGAATGTTTAAATAAAAGTGGGCAGGAAGCCCTAAAAAGAAGATGTTTGTGAGTGGACTCCGTCCTTAATGCGCTATCATTTGAAGCTAAATCTCACAGTGCCTTGAGCTTAGTTTTAAGAAATGTTTCTGAAAATTAATTTTTGATAAGAAGCCATCGGTGTCTCTTGCAAACAGAAATTTATTTTGTTATTCCTCTTTTTTAATAATTTAATAACGGAACCTTTTGTATATTTCCCCTTTGAAGTGGGTTTAACAGTCTTCAGCAGGCTCCTCATCTACGCTCCAAAAAGACAGCTCCCTAATTCACACCGTGTGACACAGCGACATCAAGGAAAAGTCTGCACGATGAAAGCATTTAATCAGAAGAATTTCTCCTTCAATTCACTCTATACGAGGATAGAGAACGCTAATAAGGAATTAGATGAAAGTTGTAAAGTCGTATTATTTGCTCGTTGTGGGAGAGAATGTTTCACAGAGAGGCAGATGAATGGTCTCCCGGAATATTACACTTTATTTGTTACATTTCCTTCTTCCTCACTAATGACATGAAATTCCTAATCAGTCGTTTATCAATACCGAGCGATTAGGAACTAGACCAATTAGCTAATGAAGTCCAATATCAGTTTACCAAAATAACAGAAAGATTAGCGTAGGAACACAACAAAATCAATCCTCTCCCCTTTCATGGGGCTGTTTAGGAAGAATAGATGCTTAATCTGCAATAGTGGAACACGTAACGTAATTAATAAAAGAGTTTAGTCAATTGGGTATGCATGAAAGGCCATTGTAGAATAATGACGGCTCAAAATGACATCGGAACACTTGCAGAAATCTCTGCTTTAAAAGAAAAAAAGTAATCTAAATACATAATATTTTAAAGGAGAACTATGAGGGGGGTGCTTTTCCCTCACCTCATAGTTCTAGCCGACCTGTGACAATGAGACTGTCACAGGTCGGCTCAGTAGATCGGGAGGTGAGCGAACACATACCGGCGTTCGCTCACCTCTCAAAGGAGAACTATGGGGAAAAGCCCTAACCCCATAGTTCTCCTTTAATCTGGATGGGGAAGAGTCACATTTCCGGTCGGATTTTCATTTCTGTATCTGATCCCATTGGCAGGATTTTTCACACCCCTGCACCTACAGTAGAGAGGGGGTGCGATTATCATTAGGGCAAGAAGGAACAGACAGTGATGAAAACAAAACTGCCTGTAGCTCTAAATCTACCTAATTCTATTAAAATGAGAGTCTGTGCTCCTCATTTGTAGAGCTGTCCCATCAGTTCATATCCTGGCAGGAAGTAAGGGGACATCATCCCAATAAGCACAGAGATTCTAAAGCTTTTTGTCAGAGGACAAAGAAAACCAGACAGGCATAAGGTGTAGTTAAAACATTTATTAAGCACAGTTTCCGCAGGAACAAGCAGAATCATAAACTGGAACAAGCCAAAGTCAGGAGCCGGAGTGGGTAGTCGTACAAGCCAGGTCAGGAACACGGATATCAGCATCATCAGGAACAAGCCAGGAGCAGGAGCCAGAGGAGAATGTCAGCCAGGATCGGATCATACGCAGAATCAGGATACTCGGAACAGCAGGAATGCACTAGCAGGAAGACCGGGCAAGGTCAGACTGGACTGAGTGGTTTATATATAGTGAGTGGGGTGGCATCATCACTCAGAGACAGGAAACTCCCATTAGGCTCTCTCGGATGATGTTCTCCTGTTTGGCCATAAGAGTGAGCCTGGGAGTAGTGAGCAACGTTACAGAGTCTGCTCAGGCAAAGGAGGAATCACAGGTGGGTAAAATGGCAGCCAAGCCAGAATGCTGCAAACCAGTAAAGTGGAACCCTGACACTTTTACAGTTGATCCAAAATGTTTGTTACTGGAGTTGGGTTTTAATGGGGGGTTAAAGTGGACACAACTTACTTTTTAATTCTGTACAGTCAGTCCTGATATTTACACAGCCCTATCGGGCCTGATTTTTGTTGGTACTTCACTCAAGAATCCCTATTGGGCCTAATTTTTTGGTACTTCACTCAAGAATTTCAGTCGGGTCATCCCCTTGCCCAAAACCTGTGATTGGACAGTAAAGGAAAATCAGCATCCTTATGAGGTCAAATAAACAGAACAGTAAGTCACCACAATTCTGTCTTATAAATATCGGTTTTAGGGGCACCAAAGTAAAAAGTTTATGAATGGTTAAACGGCATCAGCTTGTCAACTAAAAGCTTCAGATTTTCAGTGTGCGCACACGGTTTATGTTTTGTTTGGCCCAAGACCTCTGGTGTCACTGTGCCCCCAGAACCATAATAAAAACAGCTGGTCTGTTGTTAACTCTTCTGGCTTAATGAGGGGCTGAAGAAAGGCTACATGATCCCTAGAGACTGATTTTTTTTTTTTCTTTTAATGTTGAGCTTTTCTATCGCCATGGAAAATTTTATTTCATAATACTCTAACTGCAGTCTCCATACCAACCATGAAAACCTATGTTACCTTCACTAATCAAATTCAGCTTCTGAATTCCCGGAAAAATCTCCGTTCTCTAGCTGGAGCAGTATGAGGCTGATCATGCAGCCCATGGTGGCCTCAGAATTTAAATGGAAAAGAAAAATGTCTTGTTTCTTATTCGATTACAGACACTCGTCCCTAACCTTCAAAAACATCAATTAGAGAAGCCATGATCAAGAAAGTTTTGGTAGGCATTTTATGGTGGTGGGTCTGTTGGTGGATCAAAGTCCATTTTAGGTGCAGCTACTTGATTTCCAGAAGCAAGTTAGAGGATGCTGTCAGAGACCAGTGATGAGTGCAATGGTTTTAGCTAAATTGGTTTTGATATGAAATTAATGTTTTCGCTAATGGTAACATTTCACCAAAGCAGACACTCTTAATTAGGAATGCACAGATACTTTTCAGATACCAGATACTTGGTATTTTCATGCTAATTACCAGGGTTGCAGCGGTTGCAGCTGGGACCTGGCTCTGGCACTCCACCACTGTCCTGAAATCATTAGTCGCTATTGTTTTAGAAAAACTCACATGACAATAAACAAACATGTATCAGTACTTATATCTGTGAGTATTTGGAGAAGTAGCAGTACTTGTACTCGCAAAACTGGTATCGGTGCATCACTTTATATATGTTTATCAAAACAAAATCATACATTAAACAGATGTACAAATCCCGGGAGCTCCGTGCGCTCCTTACAAATGACATCCGCCTCCTGACTTTTGAATTTTTCTCTAGTCTAGTCTTGGAGCTGGAATAGTATCTGTACTCAGGGCCGGATTTACTCTCCCTGCTGTCCCAAGGCCAGGTTCCACAGTGCACACTCCTCCCCGCCAACACCCCCTCCCCCCATCAACTGAGAATGGCATCCGGATGGCAGAGGTGGCAGGGTTAGTTTTTTTTTTTTGTTTCTTTATTTTTTTTTACTCTTTTACATTTTTAGCTTATAGTTTACTTTTCTAGCGCAGCACTGTGCTGGAACTCCTGTGACAGGTGAGAGAGGAGGAGCACAGTTCTCCCCTCTCACTGTATACACGGAGCGGCAGGGTTACTTTTAACCCTGCCGCTCTGCTCCCTACATCGGCGGCCAGTGAGGAGAGACTCGGCGGCCGGGGGGAGGATGGAACCAGAGGAGAGAGGTAGGTGCGGACGAGGAGGGGAGGACGGACAGGCTGCACACATTTTACAAGTGATCGCCGCGATCACTTGTAAACGAACAAGCGGATTCCTCACACTACATTTAGTCCTGCCTTCCCAAAGCAGGACTAAATGTAGAAAGCGCAACTTACCGCCCGGCGGGGGATTCCACCCCGCTGCTGCCCCTCTGCTCCCAGCCCCCCGAGACTGTGCCTCGGTGGCCTTGTGTGGAATACGGGCCTGTCTGTACTTGTACCGAGTATGGTACTTGGTATCGGTGCATCCCTACTCTTAATTAAGTGTTGTTTTTTTATTTTATTAAATTTATTTAGGGGGTGATTTTAGGGTAGTTAATTTATTCAATTTAGTTTCTATTTTGTATCTATGTTTTTGTATTTCTTCCTATTTGTTTAATTGCAATTGTTTGTATTATTACCTTAAACAGTATGAGGGTTATTCACTACAGAGCCGAAGGATCCAGCGGTAGCTTCGGCTGATACTTCAGCTCGCTTCCGCCGCCTGAGCGGAAGGGCTGCTGCACAGGCTATTGACAATAGCCCGTATAGCAGCCGAGCCGAACCCATATGCTTCTCCTCGGCTGAGCCGTAGTGACAGGCGAAGCGTGGAGGAAGGTCAGCCGAAGCCGACCGATCTCCACGGCAAATGACAGCTGGGCAGAGCCAGCCAGGATCTCACTGTTTGCTCCCCCAAGTTGTAATGACAGATCACTATCCCCAAATGACCTGGGGACGCTGATCTGTCATTAAACAATAACAACTGGGCAGAGCCGCCTTGACGTAAGAGCCGCCTCTGCCCAGTTGTTATTCATTGCCCAGCCTCTGTCTGGTGACAGTTGCGTTGAGCTTAGCCCAATTGTTTTTATTTTGCCGGTATCTGTCAGATGCTTCATTATGCGGCGGGAGTTCATCATGTGCGGTCGGGTCAGCGTGCATTTTTTTTTTTAAATGATTATATATATATATATAAACTAGGGCTGTCCAAATTAACGATTAATTTCTCGATTAATCGTTAATCTTTTTGATCGATTAAAACATTTTTGATCGATTTTTTGAATATATATTTATATACTTTTTTTTTTTTACATTTTTTAAAATAATTTTTCAACAATATTTTTTTTTTCATTCATTCATTTCACTTTTTTTCTAGTCTGCTCGCTACCTCGGAAGTAGCGAGCAGAATAGCCGAGCCGAATGACCCCTTATGTCTTTATTAAAGTTTACAAAGTATTACAAAGTGCTCAACAATACAACTGAGTACAAAATAGTTCTCGAAATAGGCAAATAAACAAGAGCAGTCAATGTTGTACATAAAAGAAGAATGTATGTATATCAGCAAACATTGATAAATCAGGTAATGGAAGCACAATACCGCAATGATGGATAAATAACAAAGTTAGTACAGATAGAGTGCCATTCTTTTCAGGCCATAGTCAAGCACCATGTAGAAAGGGGAGGAGGAAAGGGAAGAAAAGTGGATTAGGAGAAGGAAAAGAGAAAAAAAAAAGATCCAAAAGTGAAATATCAACAGTCACAACAGACAGTAAGCTTTCAATAACCATTTTTTCCCAACTTTTTTGAAACGCAGCATATTTGTTATGACTCAGAGCAAATGTATGTTGAATGGAGCATTGCAAGTTCACAGAAGAGATAACTGCCGATAAATTTAGAGGAAAGGTATCTGGCCATTTGCGTGTAAGTAGTAACTTAGCTGCAAAGAGGATATGGAGAACTATAGTTCTAGAGGATAAAGGAAACACGTCAAATCCAATATGAAGGAGTGCCAGCAATGCTGACCCCCGGGCCCCGCCTCCTCCTCCCCGCCACGTCAAGCCTCCTCCACCGCCGCTGCTGACTCGCATTGACTCAGCAGCGGCTATGGAGAAGAACGCAGCGCTGCACAGATCACGGTGATCTGAACAGTGGCGCATCGAACCCATAGCCACCCAGGCGGCCCGCACGGCATCACGGGGGTGTCCTGGCCGGGCCCCATAGCGGCCGCCTGGGTCGCTATGGCTATTGTTACGCCACTGAGTGCCAGCCATAGAGGAGGCACAATGGGAGCATTTGAGAACTGGGATATGAGTTGAAAAACTTGGTTCCAGTAGGAACGCAGCGATTTTGCAGTACAAAAAAACAGGCGGAAGGGAACCAATTCCTCCAACATTGAGGAAAGTGATGAGCTGAGAATTTTGATCATGTGTAAGGGGTAAGATACCATCTATTCACAACTTTATGCTACAGTTCCCAGTGATTGGCACAGTGGGTTTTGCTATAAGACCGCATAAACGCATTGCACCATTGATCAATAGAGTAGGCAAGTCCTAAACCACGTTCCCACTTAGACATCTGGCTGGTTACTCCCACAGGAATTTCGGATTCGGATGAATTTGGACATGGTACATTTCGGAAATTCGGATGCTCCGAATCCACGAATTTCCGAGATTTCGTCCGAATTTCGATTCGGAACTAAATGAATCGCACATGTCTAGTTAACACCACTCCATTGCGCCGCCTTGCATTGCGCCGAAAACAAGTAGCGCATACTTAACTTTTTTTCCAGCGCAGTGAAACAGAACTTGGCAAAAATTAAAGGAAACAACAACACAATGCAACAGAACAGGAAAAATAAAATACGTAGAGGTTGTGGAAGAGGTAGGTGGACATGTGTCTTTTTTTCAACCTGACTATGTAAGAGGTTTGTTCACTCAGGCCATATTAAAGAAACAAATAAATAAAAAGAAAAAAAGATTAAAAAAGAAAAAAATGCAATGCACCAAAAAGGAAGTCAACGGAGGCTGAAATTACAAGTAAACAAATCTCCCTTGACTTACGTTTTAGGTCAGATTATGATGTGAATGCGCCCTAAATCTTCTGCTATATTTTAATGTACTTTTAGTTTATTATTATTAAATATTTTTTATTTTTTTCCTCATCAGTTTTTTCTTGCTGTGAAAAAAAATTTAAATAGTGAGGCAATTAAAAGGCAAGCAAAGAACAGGTCCAAGATAGATGAAAGGAGCTTCTTTAAGTCCATTGCACACCAAAAATCCATACTAACATCCCAACTAAAATACCATAATCTGTCCTTCCCACTGATTTCAATGCCTTTCATAGGTGAAATTTAATTGACCCCCCCCTATTTTTGTCAAAATGTCAGGGAAATGGGAATGCTCGTTTTCATTCATCCCTACCACTTTTAGGTCTGCAAGTTTGTGGATTATATCTTTTCTTAAATGGTTCTTCAAACACAATTTTTTTTTTTTTACTGTTGTACAAACTTATAACTGAACATTGCGGTTTGTTCCGAGGTTCTTAAGACTCATGTTTGTCAGGCATTACAGCAGTTTATATAATTAATTGGAAAATGGAAAAAAAATAAAGGAACCTATTTATATATATATGATTGCTGTAGACCCCAACAGTGATATGTTCCTCCAGAATTACGTGACCTCCTGATAATATCATTAAATGACCTCTGACTGTTTTTTGTCTGCATTATTTACTGTAATTGTATGATTCAGTGTTGCTTGGTTACATGCAGAAGGTAAAAATTAAACAGGAGAATTAGCCACATGTTGGGGCATGACTTTCCAAGTTTATAACATTTAATGAAATTTGCAAATTTGCTTAAAGTAAATCTATTGTGAAAGAAATACAGAGGCTTTCATTGACCTTCATGTAGAATTGATATTACCTGGGCATTTTTCAGGCATGCTAGGCTTATGTTCTTTTGGAGTAATTGAATTGGCACAAGCATGCAGACCGGGTACATAGTTACATAGTATTTGAGGTTGAATAAAGACATTAGTCCATCAAGTCCAACCTATTAGGATCTCATTCTAGGAGTACCCGTACCCCTGTATATTACGGTCCCTTAAGAAATCGTCCAAAAGTTTCTTGAACAATTCCACATTATTTGCTGAAATCACCGCCTGTGGCAGTGAGTTCCAGACCCTAACTGATCTTACTGTGAAGAACCCCCTTCGCCTCTTGTGCTGGAATTTTTTTTTCCACCAATTTTAGGTGATGGCCTCTAGTTTTTGTAACAGAGTTAATTTTAAACAGTTTATCGCTAATGTTGCTACCACTATTAAACATTTTGTACATGGAAATCAGAAAGATCAGAAAACCTTGTCTGAATGCTTGTTGCACGTCAATGTCTCAAAGTATAGAAGGAGGAAGATGAAAGCCAGGCTACCAGTTGAGAAAAGTTGAAAGGTTGAGGTCAGCAATGATTATTTTGTCATTACAGGTTCTCTTTAAGTCCAAAACAAATAAAAAAATAAATATTTACCGGCAAGGAGAACACACAAAAGAAGCACTGCTCCTCCACGGCTCAGGAAAGGAATGAGTGGGCGCTTGCCACTGGGAGCATGTCATCACTCCAATATAAGCCCATACAAACAGAGAAGATGGCTGTGCATCGGATTCTGCTGGGATAGTTTATTGACACTGGTGTCCCACCCAAGCACCTCCAGAGGGGGTGGACCTTGGTTGGGTCACCAGTGATGTGGTATAAGCTTCAATAAACCATCCCAGTGACATCCAGTGTGCGGCCAGATTTTCTTCTGATTGTATGGATAAATATTTTTTCCTTAAGCTTGCCCTGCGTAATCCATGATTATGTCATCAATGGGGCAGCCACACAACCAGAGGAGAGGAGGGGCTTTGTTGGACCAGTCGTCCATACCAGAATTGGTGGGGAGGAAGCCTACAGGACTGCAGAATGCAGATTAAGGTAAATTATTCTCTCTATTACATGCACCCTAGACTGCAATTTCTCTCATTATCTAAGGGCATCATTTTCTCTAATTCACTAAATGACCCATCTGGCATCATTTTAGAGAACTTTGAGGGGGAAATGCAGTTACTCGAAGAAACATAAGAATGGATGTAAACGTATCTGAAGATAAGTCACCAGCAATTATTTTATCTTCAAATACCTTATAGATTTTGCATGGCACCATTCACTGAAGTCACTACGAGCACCATCTCTTTTATCAGTGGTCACAACACTGTATGGTGTGCATCTGGTATCTACAGCGAAGAATGTATGTACAAGATACAAAAACAAATAATAGAAATTGAGCAAAGAGTGATGTAGTTGTCTATAGGATCGCACCTGGATGACAAGATTGTCACACTTAGGGGGTCTATTTTGAAACAATTCGCAGAGCCATTCACCCTGCAAATTTCTGAGCATGTTTGTTTTCTGTAAATAGAGGCAACATTATTTTCTATGCTTATCAGCTCCATCTAGGGGCCATAATGTGGTAATGCATTACAATACATTTGACCTGAAATTAAAATATTTTGTCCTGGTTCATGGCAATTGTGTACTGTCAAAGAATCAAGAAACCAAAGTACAGGTTACAAAAGAAAAGCAGTTTATCGAATAACAATAAACAAAATGGTTATAAACAATGGAGAAAGTCCAGGACGTCATTGGTGCCAAGCCAGAGGTCAGATGTCAAAGTTGGTGTCCAGCTGATCCAGGTCAGGGAACGCTGAGAGCGGGATGAATGGAAAAAATAGCCGGAGTCAGGAACCAGGAGATCAGTCAGCAAGAGCCAGGGTTATAAACGGAGAACAGAAAAAACAGCAGTGCACTTGGTAGTTATGAACACAGACTAAATGGACAAGGTGGTTAAATAGTAAACTGGTGTTGCATCATCACTCTGAGATGGAAGTTGTCAAAAGTTTGTTAGTAGTTGCAGAATGATGATGTTTACGGGTTTGGTCATAAGAGGGCGCCAAAGAGGAATGAACAGTGTCAGACACACTGCGGAAGACAGGCTGCAGCTCAACTGGACAAGGAAGGGTAAGAAACCCCAACACACATAGAAAGAATGTTTATCTTTGCCTCTATTCGCACACATTGAACATTCTCAGAGATTCACAGGGTGAATAGCTCTGCACATTGTATTTACATACACCCCTTATTGCTAAGGAGATTTAAGGCATGTGTCCTACATTCCAGGTTCTACCTACGCCCCTCTTTTACCTTCAAAAATTACATCTGGTTAGTTTTGACTTACTTCAAGCAAAGGCTTACAACAGGCGAAGACACTTTTACTCTAGTCGTGACCTTGCTTTTTCCATCAAGCTAGAGTTAGTAGAGGGGCAGGAGATGTCAGAAACATAGAACAAACAAGTACGGAACCCCTCAACCATTGAAGTGTTTCAGTCATTGCTTGTTCTTTTTCTTTTGTGAACATAATTTTCAGAGGAAGCCAATCTGACTCAGCGTGACCCTTTCCCTCCTCCAACCTCATCGATCGCAGGCCTCTGGTTGTCCATTACGAAAATGATTGGGTTTAGCATGTACTTTGCTTGAGCTGGATCCTATATATCAGGAACACCAGAGAAGAGAACTATCGGGAATCGATGCCGTAGGCAGATGCTGATGTCTACAGCTGCTCCAGCTCCACATCACGCGCATTATTTGTGTTTTTGTAATTAATCTCCCAAAGTGCACCTGGCTAAACGGATTAAGCTTGACATATAATGCATCTTCTTTCCTTTTATTACCAAATTTTAACTCTGCAAACAAAGTCCGCCTTTAATTAATGTAATGTAGTCTACAAATAACAAAGGGCGATCGTGGCAGATCCATTGTGCAGCTGTAAAAAAAAAAAAATCAAATAGCCTTTTATTGAACGTTTCCTCATCCATCAGTTTAGGCTGAATCGTGCCTAATGTATAAAATATAAGGATTAGCAATATTTAAATGTACAGTAAACACATGGGGGAAAAAAATCAATGGCATTTTACTTTTGTGTGCACCATTGATGAGATTGTCCTGCGACAACAGAGATTACATTGCTCCGATGCCCATCATGAATCTGATTTTCTGAAGTTGAGAATTAATTGCAAAGATTAAAAAAAAAAAAAAGGAGAAGAAAGTTTATTGAATTGGGGTAATTTCTACGATTCCCGCTTTTGCTTTTTAAAGCAGCAGGTTTCTTCCCCAGGACTTAAAGTAGAAGTGCATTTTACAAGTGCACTTATCCTTTTGGCCCCTTTAAGAAGACCTAACCAGTACTACGCTGCCCCTGCACAGATGCGCCCTCATCGAGTTCCCATGGGCCCCGTACTCCATTGTTTGTTTACATCCTGCGCCAAAACTATAATATCATAGAACAATGAATATGTTATCTTTCAGAGCTTCTGATGTAGAGAGAGCGGCTATACCCTAAAGCACATATGTCAAACTAAAGGCCCAGGGGCCGAATGCAGCCCACCAGGCCATTTCCTAGACTTCTACTTTCAGATCTAGGTATTAAGTTATAACTAAAACCAGTGATAATCCAATGCAGAGGCAATTATGATAAAGATTAGATACATTAATATAGTCTTACAGGCCCTTTGAGGGCAACCATACTGTTGATGCGGCCCACGATTAAATTGAGTTTGACACCCCTGCCTAAAGCCTCCATCCAACTGTCCCTCCCATAACCGCAATGATAACCCTTCCCTATGTTAACTTAAAGGGCATATCCACTTTCCCAGGTGAGTTTGTAAAAATGGAATTACCCCCACCAATCTGCCCCCTCTTCCCCATCTCCTGCTGCTCTTACCTGCCAATGAACGGTCCTTGCCCGTCGCAGTTGCCTGTGTAGGACCCGTACACCTAGGTGCAAAATTGAGCTCATTATTTTAAATTCCACTTTCAAATGACGAACGCTCAATGGTCAGTGCGGTCAGAAGCACTTCTCAGGTGACTGGGCTGATCAATGAGTGCTCACCATTTGTGAGAGTAATTTACAATAAAGAGCTTAGGGCTGCACTGCTGTGTATGGTGTACGGGTCCTACACTGGCAGTCGTGTGGGGGTTGGGAAGGAGTGTTTGCTGATGGGTAAGAGCAGTGGGGAGGGGAGAGAAAGGGCAGATTGGTGGGGTAATTTCATTTTCCCAAATTCCCCAGGGAAAGTGGACTAACGCTTTAACCTAGTGTTTGTATACTAAACTCTAGAGTGCCTTGATCATCTGTTCTGGAAGATAGTGGCACCTAAAGGATAGGTGCACTTTAAAACAAAGTGCACTTATCCTTAATTGCCGTCTGGAGACGGCAACCCGCAGATGCTGCAGTGCCGTCCGTCCGTTTTTTTACTACGGGCGGACGGCAAGAGGTTAAGTGGACCTAACATCCCTAACTACCCCTGCACAGATACATACTTACTAAGTTCGGACGGGCCTGCCCCTGTTGTCTGTTTACATTATGTGCAAAGTCTCCCTCTACTGGCCGCTCCCGCAACCCCATTGACTTCTGCGGAGCTCCTCTACCTCATGCCTATAAAAGTCAATGGAGATGTACTGTGCAGGTGCGGCCAGGAGATGAACACTTTATGCATAATGTAAACCATCAACAAGGATAGGACCGTCAGAACTCACTAAGTATGCATCTGTGAAGGGGAAGGTGTGTATTTTTTAGGTCAGCTTAAAGGGGACAAAAGTATAAGCGCACTTTGTTTTAAGGTGAACCTGTCCTTTAAATGCCATGAACTTTCAGTGCAGAGAATCAAGATGCTCCAGGGAAGGGTTATCATTACACTTATGCAGAGGCGTATCTACAACAAATTGCGCCCCTGGCGTCCCACCCAGCTACTGCCAACAAGTGATGTCACTGGTTGCCAGGAGCTGTGTGGGACCACAGCCAGAGCATGCCAGGTTGCTAAGAGTTGGGCAGAGAGATGTGTAAGGGCCATAACCATCTCCCCACCTGGCTCTTAGCAACCTGGGATGCTCTGGCTGGCGTCTCATCCATATACACATCTCCCCACCTGCTCTAGTCGCTAAGAGCCGATCGCGGAGATGTGTATGACCCTTGCACATATCCGTGCCCAGCTCTTAGCAACCTGGGCCATTCTGAACGGCGTCCCACCCAGGTCCTGGCAACTAGTGATGTCACTGGTTGCCAGGGGCTGGGCAGGATACTAGTCAGAGCATCCCTGCCTGCTGAGAGCTGGGCAGGGAGATGTGTATGGGATAAGGGTGGGGAGAGAAAGAATTCAGCAAAAGTTCACCGATCCACGGAGTGCCCCCGCCCCCCAAGTGCCCACTGCAGTCATGGAAGGGCTAGATGTTGGAGGCTTTGGGTTAGAGCTTCTCTCTCTACATTGGAAGCTCCTCACTGAATGCCAACCATTTTCCAGGGAGTGAAAGGTAACATATTAATTTTTCTAGACTAGAAAATGAAAGGCAAACTTCAGGCAGATATAAAAGACACATTCATTATGAATTCAATGTATGCACTAATAAATTGTTTATGTATTTGCAAATACCTGAATTGAACTTTGTATAGACCTCTTGCAATTCCCTATACAGAAGTGAGGGGGCCAGTACTGGGAGCCAATCAGGTGTGCTGCATGCAAATGTGCAAACAATGAACACGATGATAAAGACTAGAGAGCAGGGAGCTGACCTCATCATTCTGCTCCTGCTCCTTCACAATACAGTCAACAGGCCGGGGATGGAAAGTTGGCATCACTGTATTGCTTAACTGTACCAGAGAAAGCAGTGACACCCTCCCTCATTCTGCATGGCAGAGCTTAAAGTGACATTAAACCCTCAGATTTTTTTACATAAACCAATACTGTAATGTGCGCCTTACTGTAATCCATGGTAGTTTCCCTTCTCTTTGCTGCTCTTCCTTTTAAATCCTCATGTCTTCCCATGCTTGGGGAGAACCTTCCTTTTCAGCTCAGGGCCTCTTCCTGTAGTGCTGGCTCAGGTTACAAGCCTAAACAAACCTACACACAGACACCGTATATCCATTCCTGAGACAAGGCAGTCTGCTGCAAAACAGAAGTTCTGCCCAGCATGAGAACAGATAGAGATTTAAAAGTATGAGCAGCAAAGAGAAGGGAAACTACCATGGATTACAGTAAGGCGCACATTACAGTATTGTTTTATGTTAAAAATCTGAGGCTTTAATGTCACTTTAAATCTAATGAAAGGCGTATAAAATGTGCTCCCTAATATGTATTTGCTCTGTACATTCGGCTGTTTTGCTCGGAGTTCAAGCTAACATTTGAAAGTTTTTGGATGCAAAAGACAACACTGCTTTTAAATGTGTCTTCCTGCATGTATTATACGTCTAAAATGAGAGAAAACATAAGAATTGATTAAATGGATATTGTTCATTTCTCCTGGATGAACTGCAGCAATGCATTAGTAAAGGGGTGGCACAGATACATATAATATCAGTGTAGGATGTACTGAAGAGTTCTACATTTGCATAACAAGCGAGGAAACTAGGAAAACGTGTTAATAGGTCATATTTAGTAATATGGGACATGGTTCAGTGGAAGGAACAAGCACAGTTATGGTCAGGCTGCAATCATCTGATTGCTTGTTCCATCCTATTATATATATGAATCTACTATTTCAGGATATGTGAGGTGTTAGCTAATAGCCTTGTGCCATGGTTCCTCGCTGTGCTCACACCCACCATTTAATTCTAGGTCTCCTCAGCCATTTTAGAATATTTCTATTAGTGATCGGTGAATGTGTTTGGGTTTGATTCACAAATGCCTCCAAAATGTTTTTGCAGGGTTTATTCCGAACCTAATTGAAATCAATAGGAGGGGAATCCATTATCTTCATTCTTAAGGCTGACAGGCAAGGGGTTGTCAAGCAAAGAGCATAGGGAGCTGGCCACTGCCCTGGAGGACATGCACCAAGTCCAAAAATATAATAATATTAATAAATAATTTCCATTCAATGTTAATTAATATTAATAGGGCTTAAAGTGAAGCAGTAACACTACAAAATGTATTTTAATGATATGCTTGGGGATGCAACTCGCCTGCACATGAAATGACGAACCCGTTGGATGTACTACATGTACTAAAAGTTACATTTTAGAAAGACAAAAAAGCTACTTAACATTTCTCTGATGGTTTTTGTTGTGAAAAAAAAATGGCATGTGGAGCCCCCCACCTAAATACATACAGATGCAAAATGTCCCACAGTGTTAATCCATCTGCAATTACATTGTCCAGTGATGTAGATCCATCATCAATTACGATGAACACCGGTCCAGCAACCTGGTTAAAAATAACTGTGCAGATGATCCTGCTCACTTCTTGAATGTCAGCAGCAGCAATGGGGAACCTGGCTGATGTGATTGACCACATATGGCCATGACCATATGTGGTCAATCACATCAGCCAGAATCCCAGGCCACTTTGTTTACATTCAGGTGGTGGCTAGAAATCCCTGGTTGGCAGCTGAATGTAAACAAAGGGGCTGGGGATGTGTCATTGGTTGGAGGATGCCAGCAACCATCAACATCCTAGCAAATGAGGGGGCGGATGTACAGCCATGACTGGGAAGCTTGACGTCTTGCAGCTGCCAGAGGTTTGCATCATTGAGTGGGCAAACAAGCCATTTAGTTCACCTGTTTGGTGAATTGCAAAAATCCAGAGTTCACAGCAACCAAAGGCTCAACTGGAACACCATCCATAATGTCTATACATCTATATCATTTTTATAAAAATAACAATCCAACTGTGGAACCTATCCTGCGTCTGTGACCACTCCCCTCTCCCCTCCATTGCAGCTGAGGTATGTCCCTCTGTGTCCACACGTCTAATGGAATACATTAGATACCGTGTTTCCTCGAAAATAAGACACTGTCTTATATTTCTGTTGGCTCAAAAAAACACACCATAGGTCTTATTTTCAGGGGTAGGTCTTATTTCTTTTTTTTTTTTTTAAAGTACAACAATCCACACTTATTCATGTACAACAGTCTACATGTATTCATGTACATGGTGATCAGGGCAATCGGGGGTGCCGTACCTTTCCAAGAGCAATTTGCTAACCAATCGCTGACCAGAATGAGCGAAGCGCGCTTTCACTATGGATTCCTCACGGGTGGAGTGCATTTGGTATCACTCCGTCTGTGACAAGAGGCGGCGCTATAGAGTGCCGCCTTGCTTCCTCTAGCGCTGGCTTCATTGGCACAGCTGATTCTCTCCTTCCTCTCCCGCGGCTCTTCAAGTTCCCCCCTTATGCCACCACTGGCCCTGGGAATGGTCAAAACTAGGTCTTATTTCGGGGTAGGTCTTATATTTTAGCAATTCCCAAAAATAGTACTAGGTCTTATTTTCGGGGTAGGTCTTATTTTCGGGGAAACCGGGTATGAGGACATCATGGGTCCTTAGACCGTTGGTGCCTGGGGGAGAAGAAGCTATGGGGACCAGTCAAAGCAGCCAGGTGGGACTGAGGATGTGATGAGTAATTCTTCTTTCTTTTTACCCCTAGACAAATAATTGTCATGCCATAGAAAATAAAATTGTGTTTAGAACTTTACGACCATAAAACTTCTGCTCGGCAAACAACCAAAAAAGTCTTTTGGAAGCTAAAAATGAACACACACCGCTGAACACAGACTCTTCCCACTGAAACATATTCCGTTTTGGCAGTCATGCTTTGTCATACGCTATAACCGAGCATTTAGATGCATGACAAACGTAAAAATTGTAAACAAGGCAATCTTTCTTCTTTACATAATTGCTTCTGTTGGCTAGAAGAAAAATAAAGCAATAGAAATGTGCAAATTAAAACACTACAAAATCATTACAAAGCATAAAAAAAATTCCACTCCATTCATCAGCTTTTCCTCCCCTTATAGACTCCTTCCTCCTCCACATACAGAACAACAACAACAAAAAAAAGAGATATAAAACGTTCTCAACAAGAGCATTTTGCAAAACCCAAATGTTTGTACATGTTAAATGGTGGTATTTTCTAAACTGCTTTCTGCTGCAGACAAATAGCCGTAATTACTCTTTATCATTACAATATACAAATTCCTTGTGCAGAAAATACTACACAACCTCTCTGCAGTCATTTCTCTAAACACGCTCCCTCCTGAAGTCTCTTTTCTTTTTGCTTAGCCCAAAGTTATTACAAAGCAGCAAGTTTACATCTGCCAAAGTTTCTGACTGAAGCTCCACCCACACAGGGTCACCTGGTATTTCAGGATGGCCCCCCAAAAAAGACATATATGAACCCCTCCCCTCTAGAATATAAAGGATATAATGCTCATTTTGTCTAGTGGGGAACTGTTATAGAGTAACACTTATTGTAATGTGTGGTTCCTTGGCAGCCGGTTTTCTTCTCACCAGGGCCAGAAAGTGGCCCTCTGCCAGCGGTGGCCACTGATCCTGTATTCTATGTGATAATGTTGGCAAGAGGAATGCCAACCCAAGGAAGAGTAGCAATGGGGGACTGGTTGTCCCTAATGAAACCAGTCTGGGTAAGCTTACCAGACTGTGGATGAAGGCAAGTGTTCCTCTCTGTTAAACACCCCCTAGACAAAACAAGCAATCCAGGGGAGGAAAGGTATATACAAAGATATAAATTTTTAGGGGGTTATTCACAGAGGAGCTGAAGGATCCAGCCGTTGCTTTCAGCATTCTTCGGCTACCGGAATCCTTCGGTTCAGTCGTACTGAAGGGCCACTGTATGGGCTATTCACCATATTCACCATATAGCCAAAGCCAGCCTTTCACCTCGCAAATGACAGCTGGGCGGAGCCAACCATGATCTCACAGCTGGTTCCGCCAAGTTGTAATGACAGATCAGCACTGCCAAATGACTTGGGGATGCTGATATGTCATTAAACAATAACAACTGGGTGGAGCCAGCCCAGTTGTTATTCATTGTCTGGGACCTGCTAGAAGACGTAGTTCGGCTCACTTAACTTCGGCTGCCTTCCGCAGCTTTGTGAATAACTCCCTTAATTTTTTGGACCAACCTATACTTGGACTTTAGCTCCCTACCCACAATTTCATCACCCTTCCTAGAGCTGAATCCAAAGGCTATCCCTGTAACTTTCAACCTTTCAACCAAAGCTGTGGAAAAAAGAGCAGAAGACAGAAGACAAGTTCACTCGTCTGGACAGAGCACAGCCATAATGGCAGAACAGAGAGGGATATGGTAAAGCTGCAATCAGGAGGTGGAAGTGCAGAGGAAAGCAAAATGGTCAGAACTATAACTGAAATGATGGCTAGATCATTATTAATATAAGGGGTATCCCCATAATGAGGCAGCCTGAGGCAATAGCGCGGCCGTCCACTGACTCCCACCTAGCTAACACCTTGGCTTAACCCACTGCTCCCCCCTTCTCCTGGCCACCTTAGGTGGCGAATATGGTAGGGACGCCCCTGATTATTATTATACTGTATAGGGTTTATATAGTGTCAGCACTTTACAATATAAGGAAGACATTACAGTTATAATACAAATCAAGACAACATGGTTAGGAGGGCCCTACCTGTGAGAGCTTACAATCTAAAAGGGAGGGGCAAGTGGTAGCTGTGAGGGGATGAATTGTTTGAGAATGTGATGGTTGAGCGGTTAGGTTGAGGCAGGATAGGCTTTCCTGAAGAGATGAGTCTTCTGTGTATTGCAGAACAGAAGCCACTTGCATTGTCCCAGACCTCCCATGTATAACCTCACTATATTTGTTGGTATCCCAAATGCCACCAACCTCTGACCAATTCTGCAACCAGCCTATGGAAACATTCTGATATGTACAGCACTTCATGAATATCAATGGCCTCCACACAATTATAGTCCATATTCTGGAATGAGTTACCTTAAATTACATCCAGAAGCTATTACTTGTGCCATGCATTCAAAGTATTTGTGACTATCATGCTGTGAGGTGTAATTCCCTCCACTACTCTCTCAGCAACTAGGAGATACATGGACATGTGTAATGCCAGAACCATGATTATTGGAAGGACGAAACTATACAGCCACTGACTTCGGGACTGGTAGATTACTCCCTGGCCTTCAATGTTTCCTGCTTTTCTTACTGTACTATTAAAGTGACACTAAACTCAGAAGTTAAATCCTAAAAATCCATTCAAGTATGTGTTCTAAATAGTCACCGCTCCAAGCTCACTCTCGGGATGGACTACAATCTCATGTTTAGTTTACTAATTTGTATTAGTAAATTTTAGGGCTGTTAATGATTACAATTTTCGTGTTCGATTAATTATAACACACATACAGATCCAACTACATTGCCCTATACACATACAGCACAGCAATGAAGTAATAAAATGAACTCGGATCACACTAATCCAGCACGTTATTAATCTCACGTGCCCCACTCAATATGGCCGCCGCTTGAGTGGGGCAACTCAGAATAATAACGTGCTGGATTAGTGTGATCCTAGTTCATTTTATTACTTCATCGCTGTGCTGTATGTGTATAGGCCAATGCCTTGGCTGGCGCTCGTGCAGAACGTTTCTTGGGCAAACTCACCGGCCCAAGTGGCTCCGTTGGCTAATGAAGGGAAGGGCGGAGGAGTCTGGTGACGTCACAGACATTGACGTCACCTGACTCCTCCCCCTTCCCTTCGTTATCCAACGGAGCAACTTGGGGACATCAACGTCACCGGACTCCCCCCCCTTCGTTAGCCAACTGAGCCACGTTGGGAAATAGGGAGGAGTCCGGTGACATCGATGTCCGTGACGTCACCGGATCTCCGACGGGTCTCCCGAAAACCGGCGGAGAGGTGTTTTCATTAGCAATCAAAAAAATTTCATCGATCAAAAAGATTAACAATTAATCGAGAAATTAATCGTTAATTTGCACAGCACTAGTAAATTTAGTTTATTAATTTGTAATTCATCCCGGGGGGGGGAGCTTGGAGCGGTGACTACTTTACAACACACACAGGGACCATGGGGAAACAAAAGTAGCCCCCCTCCAGAAGGAAGGACAGTGTCAGCACCAATTCAGAGATGATTTGAGGATCTACAGCCGAGTGATACACAAATAAGATACATTGTTGTTCAGAGTTAAGGTCCTTGAATGTATTAAAGGAGAACTATGGGGTCAGGGCTTTTCCCCATAGTTCTCCTTAGGGTAACGGGAGGACACAAACTAGCGTCCTCCCGTCACCCTAAGCTCAGTATACCGCGAGCTCCCAATAAACTCACTATAAACTGAGGCTTCAAGGGTGACAGTACTATAATTAACAGAAGTAGGGCAAGTACAGAGGATTGTGTCACTTTCTCTCCAAAGTTGGGAACTTTTGTAATATAAGCAAAGTTTTACATTTGTGCGACTCAAAAGGAATTCTCATGTCAATGTAAAACAGTTTCCCGGTCAGGTGCACAAAACCGAAAACTGTGTCACACGAGACGACACAAAAGGATGCTAATGAAACTTGCTCTTTCAGATGTGTAAATACACTGTGTGTGCATTACCCTGTCATTATGAAGCACTCTTCTCAGACCTGACAAATTAAGTTGTTATGTACATAAAATAAAATAAAAAGGGAAAAAAGAAACCTAGTTATCTGTAGGAGAGAATTTTTTTCTGTTAAAATCAATAATTGATTACACTTCTCTGAAAGCCGTTCTGTAAATTATTGAGAAGGCTCCCCGCTTCACTCTTCTTGGCAAAGCAAACTTCTGGTAATTACAAACTGGTAATAGCCAAAGGGAAAGTCTATAGACGTGTATTGGCTTTGCACTTTGCATGGAAAAGCCATATATTCATGTTTAATTGAAGGAGAAGCCCCGTAAAGAGTTCCACTTGTTTCATTGTACAAGCAAATGCAACTTTTATATATTTCCCATCATTCCCAGCAAGCAGGTGACTGGAATCTCGAATGGTCAAGGATTTAACTCTTCAGGTAGATGTAAAGCCCCAATCATTAAAGGAGAACTATGGGGTTAGGGATTTTCCCCATAGTTCTCCTTAGAGTTACGGGAGGACACAAACTAGCGTCCTCCCGTCAACCTGTCTACAACCTGTCTACAGCTACAGCTCGCGGTATACTGAGATGCCGCAGCTGAAGCGGATCCCGACAATTATGTCTGGATCCGCCCAGGTGTGTGAGTGACAGCTGGCTCTGCCTATCTAGAGGCAGAGCCAGCTGTGCCCGCCCCCTCCCCGTCCGTTCCGCCAGCCAGCGCTGGCGGATCGGAGTGGGGAGGGGGGAATCCAGCCCCTCCCCTGTCACGGCAGAGAGCCATGACAGGATCGAGAAGTGAGCGAACGCCGGTATGTGTTCCTCACTTCCCGATCTACTGAGCCGACCTGTGACAGTCTCATTGTCACAGGTCGGCTAGAACTATGAGGTGAGTCAAAAGCACTCACCTCATAGTTCTCCTTTAACCCCACAGAACACCTTTGAGGTGATTTGGAATGCTACTTGTGAGCCAAGTCTTCTCATCCAATATCAGTTCATCAGCTCATAGTTCTCCTTTAACATCTCATATGAGCGCTAAAATGTTAGTATAATTTTAAAAGTCATTTTCTCTTTTTAAAACTGAGGTTTAGATCTTTATTTAGGTTGATAATCTCTATTGACGATGATGATCTTTATTGAAGATGATGAACTTTATTAAGGATGATGATCTTCCCTGATGGTAATCTTTATTGAAGATGATTTTAATTGACGATGATGATCTTTACTAAGGATATTGATCTTTATTGAGGATGATGAACTTTATTGATGATGAGGATTAGGGATGCCCCACAAGTGACGAGGGAGCATGGAGCCGGCATCCCGGCTAATCAGGAAGCCAGGTGGTGAGTAATTACATTCGGTATCGGTGAGTACAGAAAAAAAAAATCGATACTCGTACTCAATACTGAAAAAACGGTATCAGTGCATCCCTAATGATGATGATCATTACTGAGGATAATGATCTTTAATGAGGATAATGATCTTTAATGAGGATGATGATCTTTATTTAATTATTTAATTATTCACTACTCTCAGCTGATACTACTGCTTGTGGAAGAGATTTCCAAATTTTTACCACTCTAACTGAAAAGTATCCCCTACACCCTTTGCGGTTAAATCTTTTCTCCACCAATTTTAGCTGGTGGCCTCTTATCTTTTTTAGGGAGCTTACAGTAAAACGTTTATTGCTGATGTTGCCATCACCACCAAACATTTTGTACATCAAAATCATGTCCCCTCTTAGTCGCCTCACTTCCAGCGTGAACAGGTTTAAATTTAGCAACCTTGTCTCATAGCTTTGGTCCTCCAATCCCTTAATTCATTTTGTTGTCCTTCTCTGGACTTTCTCCAGCTCAAGGACATCCTTTCTGTAGATTGGGGACCAAAACTGAACCACATACTCATGAGGCTGAATCAGTGAGCTATAAAGTGGCAAAATTATTGCTTTGTCTCTAGAGTAACACTAAAATGATAACCCTGAGGTTCCAGTGCTACCTATCCTTAAAGGACATCTATGTCCTCATAGTTAGAGCCGACCTGTGACAAAGAATCTGTCACAGGTTCGCTCTATCCATCAGGAAGTGAGCAGAAACATCAGTCACCGCTCCCCACAGCCATTCCCCCCTCTTTTCTCCGATCCTCCAGCGCTGAGGTGAGGAACGAACGGGGGAGGCTGCGGGCACAGCTGGCTCTGCCTCTAGATAGGCAGAGCCAGCTGTCACTCACGCAGCTGGGTGGATCTCAGGATCCATCCCGGCTGCGGCACTCTCAGTATTTTGCCCGTGATATGCTGAGCTTTGGGTCGTGGGAGGAGGTTAGTATATGTGCTCCCGTGTCCCTAAAGAGAACTATGGGGAAAAACACTTACTCCAGAGTTCTCTTTTAAGCATTAAAAACCTGTCAGCGTTCAAAGTCTTTCTCTACTCTATCTGAAACCAAAAAAAAAAAGGCTTTAGATATATTTAAATATAAAAAGTTGGAGCAAAGTTTATAATCTGTTGCTTGGATGCATAACATTTAAGTAAAGTATTACAACAACAAAAAAGTAATGCTTGCCATACAATGTATGTCACAATAAATAATCAATCATAGATTCAATCATTTTAAAGAAACTTTTGCACATAAACAATCAATCGACACAAGGGGAAATGTCATTCCTGTCGAATCGGATGGGATTTTCCATCAGTACTGATTGTTACTTCTCCACAAAAAGATTGCTTATTGATCAAACCTCCCATAAAAAAATTGGTTTCTGACAAATAATCCTTTTTTTCCCCTTAAAGTGATTATATTGAAAGATTGTATTGCCGGGCGTATAACTAGCATAAGATGTATCATAATTTCAGTGAAAGGAAGTTATAAAAGTTTTAGGCAACGGAAAGCATAACTCTGTTGCTATGGTACCTTCAAATCAAATGTTATTCATTGTTTTGACTGTGTATAAAACTCGCGTTCACATAAGTAACAAAAATGTTTTATTGTCGGCTGTATACGCCATTCAAATGTATAGCTACACTATTAAAACAAGACCCTTCAAAGGTTTAAAGTAATTTGCTGCTACTAAAAAACTTTAAAAGAGAGATTCGGAAAACTTTGCAGCGATGAGAAATGTAATTTTCCTTATGTTCGCTCTTTAAAATGGGTTTCTTTTTCGATAAAGGGGCAAACATAAAGAAAAGCGCATTTATGCCCAATTATATAACAGTTAATGTAAGTATGAAGAATGCTTTATTGGCATACCCTGAGTGCTGACGCATAAGACTACTTTTTATACTTAAAAACATCCCCTGAAAATGGAGGGTCATCTTATACGCGGGGTATACAATGTATACCTTTAGTTAGTTTGGGCCAAGCTGGCCTAAAACGAACATCCCTAATCTGTCAGCCCGCTGGATGTGCGGTAATACTGTATGTACGGTAGCTTCGGCTACATACAGTAGCTGAGCCAATCATGGTGAGCAATGTACACATCTGCCAATCCAAGCAAGCTTTGTATTAATAGAATACATTGCTCGCCGTGATTGGCTGAGCGCGGTATATTGTACGTAGCTGAAGCTACCGTACATACAGTATTACCGCACATCCATCCATGATGTTTTTAAATGGTGTTGCCTCGCAAGTGGGGTAGTCTTATATGATGAGTATAGCCCAAAACCTATGTTTTAAGTGGAAAATTAGGGTGTCGTCTTATACACCCAGTCGCCTTATACGCCGGCAAATACGGTAATTGGATTTAAGTAAAAAGTTACAGTAAATCTGCACTGTGGGCAGCCTAGCGACGGCAAAAATAAAATTGCTCGTTTTCATACACGGTCCAAATGAATAAATAATTTACATGCCTTCTGTATAGGTCATGCAGGTTTGCTTCTGGACTCATCTGGCACATAATGGATTCAAAGAGTTTAAAATGAATCTAGCAGTAAAATAGATTGCCAATATTGTGTCAATATTTCTGCCTATACGTGGGTATGCGGATGTATGAGAATACTGAAGCCAAGTGCTCGCCCCATGGAAGGTCAGCTTGGTATTCACATGGCGGTCACAGGGTGGAAAGCTTTTCTAGAAGAACAGGGAACGGTGGTTGTCATTAAGTGGGATGTACCGACCACTAATGACTCTTCAGGAGGGTCAAAGGATGGAAATAGGAGAACTGCTGATTCATCAATTTAACAAATAAAGGAACCAAAGTCTGGAGGCACCAGTGTGAACTGTGCAATTAGCAATGTCTTTGGTTGTTACATACCCTGTTTCCCCGAAAATAAGACTTACCCTGAAATTAAGACCCAGTACCATTTTTGGGAATTGATCAAATATAAGACCTACCACAAAAATAAGACCTAGTTGTGACCATTACTAGGGCTGGTGGTGGCATAAGGGGGAACTTGAAGAGCTGTGGGAGAGAATCAGTGGTGCCAGCGAAGCCAGCGCTAGAGGAAGCGAGGCGGCAGCGCAAGGAGCAGAGCCGCATAAGACGATGTTTCCTCTGTAGAGCCGGCTCCTGTCACAGGCGGAAAGTTACCAAATGCTCTCCGCATGTGAGGAATCTATAGTGAAAGCGCGCTTCGCTCATTCTGGCCAGCGATTGGTTACCAAATTGCTCTTGGAAAGGTACGACACCCCTGATTGCCCTGATCACCCTATTCTTAACTTTGCCATTTTGGATTATTTAATTTGGATTGGCATTAACTTTGGATTGTTGTACATTAAAAAAAAATAAGACCTACCCCGAAAATAAGACCTAGTGTGTTTTTTTGAGCCACAAAAAATATAAGACAGTGTCTTATTTTCGGGGAAACACGGTAGTTATTAAAGTGACACTAAACTCCGGAATGAAATCTTAAAAATGCATTCAAGTAGCTTAACTATTAACAACAATGTATTTTATTTGCGTATCACTCGGCTGTAGATCCTCCAATCATCTCTGAATTGGTGCTGACACTGTCCTTCCTTCTGGAGGGGGGCTACGTCTGTTCCCCATGGTTCCTGTGTGTTGTGATCTAGACATCGGTCCAAGCTGAGAGACTACAGAAATACTACAAGAGATGTTCAAAGACTATGTGCATGCTACAGGAGGTCGTCAAAGACTATGAGCATGCTGAAAGAGATAGTCAGAGACTGCAGACTTAATGTCTTACACAGTGTATAGGATTTGATTACTCACAGGACCTTAGAATGCTTGGAGTGGAGGAGGAGACAAGCTCCAGGGACCAGTCTAGCAGCCAGGCGGGATGGCGGTTCGAATGAGTATATCTCTGTTATTTTAGCTCCCTAGGCAAAACAAGCACTTACACCTTGCAGTGAGGGGGTAGCTCCACTGCAAGGTTTAACATTTTATTTGGTTGGCATTACTCTTTAACTACTAGGGACCTGATTTGAGAATATTTGTTCTTCCAATATCAATAAACCATTAGATCGCTTGGATTGGAACCAAGAAATTGATTTGTAATATCTCAGTGTGCAGCTTAGAAGCATCTGCTGTGTGTTTAGATGCAAGAAATCATGAAGGGCCTCCGAGGGAGGCAATGTAGGCACCTTGGCAGCTACCGGGGCTTGGGCCTCTCTTCCTTTCCACCGGGCCCCTCCACCCCCCCGGAACACCAGGGCCTGGTCACACATGTGACTTCTGCAACCCTGTTCAGGGGGAGGAGAGGATGTGGTCAGAGGATGTAGATCTGCTGCAAGAGAAGGTCAGAAAGTTTAGATATGGTACCAGAAATGGTCAGAGAGTGTAGCCATGTTGCTGGAGATCATCAGAGAGTGTAGACATAATACTGGAAATGGTCAGTGAGTGTAACCATATCACTAGAGATGGTCAGAGAATAAAGACATAGTACTAGAAATTGTCAGAGAATGTCACAGCCTGCTCCCCAATTACGCAATCTCCATGTGTGTTGATACAGATCACTCAGGGTAGCAGTGTTAGTTCAGCACTTCCCTTCCATCTGCAAAGCCTGCACTAGCCTGCACCATGTGTGATGACGAGTTTGGATCTGGAAAATCCTGTCCCTCTCCGGCACTTCAACCCCGCCCCCCTACTTGACTCCACAATAAGAATGCCTGACTCAGCAGCAAACCCAAAATTTCAACTTTCCTCAGCTTACTGTACCTGCTTGTGTTGATTGGGCCTGGTGCAAGAAACCTCAGGGAGGCAATTTCGGCAACCCAGCGGTTACCAGGGCCAGGTGCTCATCTTCCTTTCCGCAGCCCCCCCAACCAAGTGATGGAAGCCAGGGCCCGGTCACGCCCCTGGAAATTCCACCAGTGCTGCATAGTCTGGGCACAGGTTCACTTTACGTATATATAGTACTGAGGCTCTCTCTCCAGCTATTCTGAAACTATAAGGCCCCGTTCACATTGAGCGATTTATCGCACGGTAATTCCCGCGATATCGCGGCTATTTACCGCGCGATATCGCTCTCCAATGCTTGGCAATGGGGCAAGGGATCCTGCTGTCGCGGGTCATGCGTCGCTACAGCAGGACCCTTGATGGAGCGGATTTTGCCGCTTTTCAATGCAAGCTTTTGCGCGATATCGCGTGCCAAATCGCACAATATCGCGCAAAATGCGCGAATCGCCAAGTGTGAATGGGGCCTAATATGTAAAGCTCTGAGGCTATGAGCTTTGAGGCTGTCTCTGCCTTACGAGAAAGTGAACCCATTGTGGCCTGTTTGTGGTACAAGCCCTTATAGGAAATTATTTTTCAAACTTCTGTTCTCCTAGGCATTAACCTTAAATGACTAACAGAGTCTATGTGTGATAAAAGCGAGCTTAATCCTCAATGACTTTCATGCATAAAATGTCCTCAACTTTTTTTTTCTTTTTTCATTTCCATTTCTTTGATGTTGCACCCCATGCAACCAATCACACTGTCATTCTGCTACACGTACATGCTTCCATGCATTTAAAACACGCATTAGGGAAGGCCGAAAAACAGTTACAGCAGGTGAAATGCATGTAGCCATTTAAATGCAGCACAACGGGAGAATGATGTATGGATATGGAGCCAATATTATGATGTCATATTTTGAATCTGTACAAACCTTAGTGGGAGTTAGCAGGCTTTAAATATATCAATTATATAAATATATACACTTTATACAATCAGTAAGCTAGAAGAGCATATCTTCCAGTGGTGCCTCCTCTGGCAATATGCTCCTCAAGTTTCTCTACACCAGATTGGTTCTAAACACCCACATGATATTCAAGGGGTGACACACTCTTTATTTAAAGGAGAACTATGGGGTCAGGGCTTTCCCCATAGTTCTCCTAAGGGTAATGGGAGGACACAAACTAGCATCCTCCCGTCACCCTAAGCTCAGTATATAGCGAGCTACAGTTCGCGGTATACTGAGATGCCGCAGCCGGGATGGATCCGGACATTACTGTCGAGATACACCCAGCTGCGTGATTGACAGCTGCCTCTGCCTATCTAGAGACAGAGCCAGCAATACCTGCCCCCGCCCGTTCCGCCTGTCAGCGCTGGAGAATCGGACAGGGAAGGGGGGGGGGGGTAATCCCTGCAGGGAGCCATGCAGGGATAGATCGAGAAGTGAGAGTGCGACGGTATGTGTTCGCTCACTTCCCAATCTATTGAGCCAACCTGTGACAGTTTCATTGTCACAGGTCGGCTAGAACTATGAGGCTGAGTGATTTTCACTCGCCTCTTAGTTCTCCTTTAAGAGACATCAACAGCCGATAGTGATTCTTTTATTGCGCAATTTGCATATCTTTCTTTGAAGAAGTCGAGCTTTAAAAATAAGCTGAGTGCAGAAACGTTTTTTCCTGATTATCTGTGGAATTCCAACCTACAGCTGTACAGAGGTTCAATAGCAACACGCCCTACGTCATCAGCCTGGCTACCCATTCTCATGGAGCCATTTTTCCAAACAATCAAGTTAATGTGCGGAATTTTCCTCCAGCTAAAAATACAGCGGGATAAAGAGATCTGAAAGATCGCAATCAGAGCCGGCTCACTTCACGTTCTCCACCTGTCGTGAAGGAAATTTATTTATTAGCTACATGAAAAAAAAAGAGTTTCTGATCAGCCGAGGATTATGCTCACGCTGACATCCGCACCTTGGTGGGTCTATGGCGGTAATCACTATGCAGCGTTCCGGGTAAGCTCGCGGAAGCTATTACCTTGAAAGAAGATAGATGGACACTCTTTAGGTGCTGCTTCCCAATTGTTCCATAGATCAGAAAGTCGGAGGCTAGTTAATAAGGAGGCTTATCGGAGCGTGAAATGGCATCGCAAAGGAAATTTTTGCATAAAAAATGACAAGGAGGCATCTTGATTTAAGGCTAGCTGAGCGCATGAAAAGTAAATTAAGCTTATAAAAAAAAACCTGCTACTTAGGGAGGCAACAATGTCATATAAATAAAATGCTTTTTAAAGGGGAACTTCTTTCTTTGTAATGCTTAGATATGTGTATGAAAGCAATCAGCATGTATTGAGTAATCTTATTTGTACTGGTGTTTTAAATCCCTTTTTCCATATATAGTTTGCAGTTATATAAATTATATGGCCCAGTGTATGTGGATCTGCTTCCAAATGATTAAGTTCAAATTTTAATGCTACAGCATACAAAGATACTTTATACAATTTTGCTCTTTTCAACTTTTGTGGTGAAGACCTTTTTCTGTTCCACCATGACTGTCCCCTGTGTAAAAATTCAGGTCCATAAAGACATGGTGTGACCAGTTTGCTGTGGAGGAACTCATGAGTCCGGACCTCAACCCTACTGAACACCTTTGGGATGAATTGGAATGCCAACTGCAAACCAGGCTGTTCAGAACCAAGATACCAGACAGAAACTTAAAGTGCAGGTTTAAAACAAAAATGAGTTTATTAAAAGCTACAATAAACACAATTAGCAAAAAACAGTGAAGTCAAGAATGCCGTCAGTGCCAAGCCAGAGGTCAGATGTGAAAGCGGGTAGTCAGCCAAACCAGGTCAGGGAACACAGAGCATGATGACCAGAAACAATAGCCGTAGTCAGGAACCAGGAGATCAGTCAGCCAGAGCCAAGATCATACACGGAGAACAGGAATAACTGCAGAGCACTTGGTAGAACACATGCAAGGGTGGAAACTCAATTGACAAGCTGATGGTTAAATAGTGAGCTGGTGTTGCATTATCACTCTTAGACAAGAATTTGTCAGAAGTTTTCCTAGTAGTTGCAGAATGATGATATTATCGGGTTTGATCATAGGAGGGCGCAGAAGAGGAACAAACAGTGTCAGAAACACTGCACAAGCCATGCTGCAACAGGACAAGAAAGGGTAAGAAACCCTAACATGGGTCTTCTCATCCAACATCAATACCTGTCCTCACAAATGGCCTTTTGACTAATTGGGCAGACATTCCCACAGACTCACTGCAAACATTCTGGTAAGGCTGGTGGAAAGCCTTCCCAGAAGAGTTGAGGCCATTATCACCACAAATGTGGGCCAAATCCATATTATTAGCCATTAATGTTCAACAAGTTCAGGTGTGATGAGGGTCAGGTGTCCCCAAACGTTTAAAGAAAAAAAGCAACAGCCTCCAGCAGAGGAGGGTCTCCTTAAAGGAGAACTATGAGATGAGTGATTTCCACTCACCTCATAGTTCTAGCTGACCTGTGATAATGAGACTGTCACAGGTCGGCTCAGTAGATCGGGAAGTGAGCGAACACATACCGACGTTCGCTCACCGCTCGATCCTGTCACGGCTCTCTGCCGTGACAGGGGGAGGGGCTGGATTCCCCTCTCCCCACTCCGATCTGCCAGCGCTGACTGGCAGAATGGACGGGGGAGGGTACAGCTGGCTCTGCCTCTAGATAGGCAGAGCCAGCTGTCACTCACGCAGCTGGGCAGATCTCAACGTCGATGTCGGGATCCGCTCCAGGTGCGGCGTCTCAGTATACCGCGAGCTGTAGCTTGCGGTATACTGAGCTTAGGGTAACGGGAGGACGCTAGTTTGTGTCCTCCCGTTACTCTAAGGAGAACTATGGTGAAAAACACTGACCCCATAGTTCTCCTTTAAAGGAGAATTGTGTGTAAAAACATGAGGCTTTAATATCTTTAAGGATAATGACAATGACTTCTGAAATGCCATTAACATGTTAAATCTGATATGAGATGTGGTGATTGTTTTTACCACTTTCTACTCTAATTATTTAGAAATGATTTTTAACTTTAATTTAATGGTTGCAGTTCCACTTTACTTTGAATTGCTTGTCATAAACCCATGTAAGTGGCGCGTTATCCTCCAAATGTCTACCGTTACCTTAAGCCAAACTTTTCTTTTTTGTTTCCCGACCGCTAGCACATCATCCTAACCACATTATGTCATAGTCACAAAATAACAGTGTCTGAGGCGGAGGGAAGGTCACCCTCATTTCCATAGATTGTCTTATTGGAAAAACAATCAGTCTGACAGGCATCCTGATGGATGATGGAATAATGAGGTGTGAGATGATCTCCAAAAACCCGGTGAGCACTACAGAAACGGCTGAGCCGGGACTGAATCTGCAGCACGAGGCGTAAACCGGCAATTAACGCAGGAACGAGCTGGAGAATAAAACTGAAATATCTTACGTTAATGAGAAATTGATTGTCCTCCCCATTAACATGCGCAAGAAGAATGGAAAGCACTTTGCTGGCCATTTCAGGGCCGCGCGTAACTCACGTCGGAGTGACTGGCTATAGCCAAAAAATGATTCTTACTGGTGTGTTCTACTACTTGCCTCCGGGGGGGGCTTCAGAAAAATATATACTTAAATGATGATGAAGTATTGATTGCTGGTTTTAAGCACCCATTCAATCTACTGTAGTCCGTTGTGGTGGGTAACGCGCGTTGAATGGACTGTCAATGCACTAAAATGGACCACACATGATGGCAATGATTGAGTGTTGGTTTTAAGTACCAATTCAAATTTATGAAGTCCGTCGCTGAGGTTTAATGGGTGATAAATGGGCTTGCAGCGCACCAAAATGGCAAAACAAATTAGACATGCACCAATTTTTTGACACACTGCACTACAGTGTGTTGCCATGCATTGTTGTGTGCTAGACAAACAGAAGAAAAGCTGGCCACACCCCGAATTCTACTGGGATAGCTTATTGAAGCTTGTACCAAACCACTGATGCCCCGCCCAAGGTCCACCCCTCGGATGCATTTTGACCAATCATGGGCTTAGACATTTCTAAGTAGCTGTAAAAACGTGTTTTTCCCCGTTTACTTCCTGTCTCAGAGGCACAACGGGAAGTGAGGGTAAATCTCCCTAATGTAAAGTTGCCAGCACATGTTCCATGTATCTGCAAAAAAATAAATCAAGGCAACCGGACTAGCTGTACTTTTCTTGAAGATGTTTTGCTGGTCATCTGACTAGCTTTTTCACTCAGATTTGAGAAAGCTAATCGAATGACCAGCAAAACATCTTCAGGAAAAATTATAGCAAGTCCAGTTGCCTTGATTTATTTTTTACAGCTATACCATGACCTGGATGAATGAGAACCTACACAGTCAAATGTTCCATGCTTACCAACTTTTTTGTCCTGGTACCTGGGACACCGTAAACCCCACCCGCAGTCCACCGCAGGCCCGCCCTGTGACACTTACCTAAGTGGCTCACCCAAACCTTGTCTCTAATTATGCAGGGACCACCACCATATGGCCCCTGACCACCACCACACCAGTGAGCTGGACGGAACTGGACAGAGCTGCTGACAGTATGATTCTAACACAGCTGCCCGTCCCACCACATCCACTGCAAGCTGCACAGTCAGCAGCAACTGCACCCCCCGGCACTATCAGCAGCACTGGCCCCTTCCCCTCCAGGAGGCATATAGGGTAGGGACAGCCCTTGGGCGACACTGTGATCCCAGGACATCTTGCTACGACTAGGGCCCATTTTGGGGGCTGAAACATGTAAGGATTTGTTTGTTTGCTGCTTTTATGCCTTTGTACAAATAAAGTACCGGATGGACGGATCCCCTTATGAGTGTCGGTTTTTACCTATTGATCCCGGGACATCACCCGAGGCACAACATTATTGGGTCTAGACATGTGCATTCAGATGAACCTGCAAATAAACAAAATTCAGTTGATTTGGCGGTTCATCCGAATCCGAAATAACAAAATGTATTATATGCCTAAATATACTGTGATGTTTGGGGAATATAGCCCAATGGTGAGCGCTTAAGGACCAGTCTTGAAGCCGACTTGCCGAAAGCCGAAACAGAACAGTTCACGCACGTCTTATAACAATCCGCTTTTCCTCAGCACACCTCTGTGTGACACTCACACTGCTTACCCCTCGTGAGTACTCACACTGCTCTCTCAGCAGTGTGTCCACCAGGTCCCTTGGGTCACCGCCCTTCCCCAGCCTCCCCTGGCTGTTCCACGTGCGTCCAGCACGCACCCGAGTCTGCTTGTGGCCGTGTGCCTCCTGCACACCCACACACCACTGGCTTGGCCCTCGTGTGCCTCCAGCACACACCACACACAAAACTCTCCTCTGAGCTCTGGTCTGGCTTCTTAATGAGGCTGCTATCAGCCACCTGATCAGCCCAGGCTGGTCGTTGGCAAAACCTGGCCCCAGGACTGGAGATATTATCCCACCCAGAGCTCTAAGAAATCTCCAGAGCTCCAGATCCCAGCCACGGGAAGTGAGCGAACACATACCGATGTTCGCTCACCGCTCGATCCTGTCACGGCTCTCTGCCGTGACAGGGGAGGGGCTGGATTCCCCCCTCCCCGCTCCGATCCTCCAGCGCTGACTGGTGGAACGGACGGGGCAGGCACAATTGTCGGGATCCGCTTCAGCTGCGGCATCTCAGTATACCCCGAGCTACAGCTCCCGGTATACTGAGCCTAGGGTGACGGGAGGACGCTAGTTTGTGTCCTCCCGTTACCCTAAGGAGAACTATGGGGAAAAGACCTAACCCCATAGTCCTCCTTTAAACAATTGTTTACCCTCTGGACCCTCTCAGCCCCTATGGCTGAGAGTCCTGGGTGCCATAGTTGCCAAACTACACCATGGCATTGCCTTGCACTGCCACAATACTAAAACTATATTCGGGCATACATAAATATTGGCCGCCAGCACGTTCTGAGCTTGCGCGCCGCCATCTTTGAATATATCTTGGTATACACCAAGATGGCGGTGCCCGAACATACGAGAACATAACCCAACATACACTCAAAGATGGCGGCGCACAAGCACAGAACGTGCCGACTGCCGACATGCCCACCGCTCGTTCCGCATTCTCTGTGTGGGGTTTCGGATTCGGAGGCTTGTTGTCTCTGAATGTGAATCAGCAGAAAAATGTGTTTTCTTTGATGAAACGAATGGAAACGTTTTTTGTTTTCATTTGTTTTATCAGAAAACATTTTTTTTTCTTCCGTGCACATGTCTAATTGGGACCGAAGTCCAAGATGTGCGACTGTCCCAGCAAATCCGGGACAGTCAGCATCTATGGTATTCTAACCCTCTGTTGCTGCGACAACACAAAATTTCATATTTGCCCTCATCCCTGAAAACCAAAAACAAACTCACCCAACAAGAACCATATTCTATGCTCCTGTGAAGCCACCTCTAAAAACCAAAATTCAGATACCTGTTAAGGGGACCTGTCAACCCTTTACATTGAAAATGTTACCATACCCGCTGTGCTGCCTTCACTTTGCTGGAAACTTGCTGAAATGTAAGAATTTTTGTGTGAAATTCAAGTCCTCTGGGAAAGGCAATGAGCCAATAAAGCGGGGCACCATGATGGGAATTCTGTACATTCCGTACGCGGAGTACGCGTTTCCATGGTAGCAAGGACGATAATTGTGTTTTCTAGGAAGAAAGCAGCTTCAGGTACTTACAGTATAAAATGTAAAGACCATTTAAATGCCATTAAATGTTAAAATACAAAATGAAAAAAATAGTATGTGATATAGTTTAGTGTGATGTGTCAATTCAAACTCCAACCAAAACATATTCCTCCTCTTTTTTTATAAAGGGTTAGAAAGGTTAGACCCTCCTGGCAGATTTTTACCTCTGTCCAGGTTAACCATGGAAAGAATTCCCATCACTTCCTGTCCCCATGACACATCAGGAAGTGAGGGGAAATCTCCACAATGTGAACAGTGACAGCTATAACACCCGAGATCTTTGCTCTTCCCCATTAAGGGCCGGTGCACACCTAGGCGACACCTCACCACGCGGCAATGGTGCACGATTCCGTGCGGATTGCTGCACGGTCAGGAGTTGCCTTGGTGTGCAAGATCGCGCTATGGGTGCCATTATTTTCTAATGGCACCACAGTCGCGAGTCGTGTATTACAAAAAAAGCTACTTGTACCTTTTTTCTGCGATTGCCGTGCGGATGTCATCCCATTGAAATTAACACGGTAATCGCGGCCTGCATTGTGCAGAACCGCGCGATCCCGGATTGCGTAGGTGTGCACGGGGCCTCAAGCTTTAGCTTTTCACAAACATACATTTAGATAACATTTTCTTTCGACTTGGCGCGTCTTCAAAACTTCATTTATTTAAAGTAGATGTAAACTCTAGCTGAATGACATCTGGGCCCCATTACACTATGCAATCTGCCGCAGGAATCCTAGGTGTCATGTTCAGATGCGGCCCATGTCACCCAAGTCAAATCTGCATCGCTTCTGGCGGGGAGGAGACCGGCAAATGGATGTTTGCTGTTTTCCTTCCCTTCTTCCTGGCGACATTCATAATGCCAGTCCTGGGCTCGCAGGAAGGGAAGCAAGGCAGTGGTTTGTTTAAAGGGGCCTGCTGCCAGCGACATATGACATGCATGGGGGGAAGTGAAAGAGTTAAAGGAGAACTATGGGGTCAGTGTTTTTCCTCATAGTTCTCCTTAGGGTAACGGGAGGACACAAACTAGCGTCCTCCCGTTACCCTAAGCTCAGTATACCGCAAGCTACAGCTTGCGGTATACTGAGATGCCGCAGCCGGAGCGGATCCCGACATGGACGTCGGGATCCGCCCAGCTGCGTGAGTGACAGCTGGCTCTGCCTATCTAGAGGCAGAGCCAGCTTTACCCGCCCCCTCCCCGTCCGTTCCGGCAGTCAGCGCAGGCAGATCGGAGCGGGGATGGGGGAATCCACTGTCTCACTTGGTCGAGTGCCTACGAAGTCCCCAAGACCTCCCTCCTCCTTACTTTGTCAGGCAATGGGCCGCGGACCTGGGAGTGGAGTTCAGCCACGACCAGGTAGACCGCATGTTACATTGTGCACTTAAAGCGTTGGTGTCGACAAAATATCAGGAAGCCGGATCTAAATTGTTGACCAGATGGTATAGAGTCCCGAAAGCCGTACATGAGATGTATCCATCTGTACCAGATACATGTTGGCGATGTGAGGAGGAGGTAGGTTCCCTATTACACATCTTCTGGGACTGTCCTAAAGTTGTACCCTTTTGGTCTCAAGTGGCCACTCTAGCCCAAAAGATCACAGGCCTGACACTGTCATTCACTCCGTTTGTGTATCTCCTCCACCTGACACCACTATAGAGAAAAACATACAAACGCTCGCTGTTGATACACCTGCTGAACACGGCTAGGGCGTGCATTCCAGCATTATGGAGACAATCTCGAGCACCCTCGGTGGAGATGTGGGTGCGGAGAGTGGAGGAGATCAAACTGATGGAGGATTTGACATCCGCAATACATAAAACTCAGCATAAGTTTGTTTGCACTTGGGCTGCCTGGTATCAGTTTCGGGACTCGGCTGAGTTCCCTCAGGTCAATCCGGAGTAGCGCTTCGGCAGTGGGCTCCCCATTAGGAGTGGCAATATGGCCAGGTGGGATAAATTCTATGAGCGGCTAGGAAGCTGTGCCCGGGAATCGGGACTTATTGTCTACCCCACCCCCCTGATGTCGTCTTGTTATGTCTTTTTGTTTTCCTCCTCTCTCTTTCCTGCTGCAGCTATTCTTTTGCTCTATCTGAGCTGACATGGAACTATCCGCTCGAGTTGAGGGACAGTCTCTGTTATTCCTTAGTTCAATTTAGGATCACTGTTAAGATGAAAAAGTGAAAATGCATATTGAACTTTAGTGCAGATTAATGATTTCACCGTGATATGTGTGGACGGTAGGGCATGGCCAGGCCAGACGTGGCTCTATGGCTCACAAAGTGGTTGCTTTTGACAGGGCATGAGGCCCTGATGTATCACATGTCTGTACTGTGTTCATATGCGTGTACAAATAAATAATAATAAAAAAAAAAAATTGTATGTATTTTCTGAAATTCGGATATTCGGACACATCCGAATTTCGGATTCCAAAATTCATCCGAATGTGTCTGAATCCAAATTTCCATTTCCAAATTTTGGATCCCCTCCGAATTTCATTCAAAAACTAAACTAAATCGGACATGTGCCTTTTCTGGCCAATCAGATGTGTTTTTCGGTTTAATACCTCCGAATGGGTCTGAACACAAATCTTTGTTACTGCAACATGGGAGCCCTATACAGTATACACATATCATACTAAAGCTGAGGCTCCCAGACCCGAATGGCATTCGGGATCTGAGCTCCTGAATGCCAT